>NW_024582056.1:12169163-12316674 GCF_017639235.1 Corvus kubaryi
TGAGCGCGGCGTCAGCGCAGGTACGGACGGCGGGAGGCAGGGAGGGAGGGAGGGAGGGAGGCGTCGCGCCGGGCCACGGAGGAGGCGGCCGGGCTGGGGAAGGGGCTGGCCCGGCTCCCGCCCAGCCCCACCGGGAGAGGATCGGGCGGCGCTGCCCGGCCCTCCGGAAAGTTTGGGCGGGCAGCGCGGAGCCCCGGGTCCCCCGCGGCGGCCGGGCCGGGCCGGGCAGCGCTGCCGGGCGGGCGGAGCGCGGTGCCCCGCGGTGGCACCGCCGAGGGCCGGGGAGGCGGGCGGGCATAGAGAGAGGCTTTTGAATGGCTTTGGGAAGCGGTACCGCGGAGGTGGGGTCGTGCCGGCAGGCTGCAGCGGCAGTGCTTGAGTGGCCGGAGTAGTGTACGTATTTTGGTTTGGGGTTTTTTTTCCGATTTGGCGTGCAGTGTTTCAGGGAGAGGAGCCGGGAGCGCTGTTAACTCCTGGAGGATGTGTGTTAAATGAGCCTCGGCTGCGGGAACTCGGAGCGGCTCTCCCTTGCCTTTCGAACACGGGCGAGGAAGAGGAGGTTTTGTGTGCTGGTTTGGGTAGTTCGGAAGGCAGGTAGTTTGCTCGCTTTAGTGTGCTTGGTTTTAGTTGTCTGCAACAGAAACGTGCTCACTGGTAGGTATTTAAACAAAACCCCAACTAGCGTACTTCAGACTGAATAAGAGGTTAATGAAAATCATCGTGTGTATATATAGTGAATAGCACTCAACTGGGTAATTTCTATTCCGCACCCTGCTGGATTTTGGGGAGCTCCGTTTAATTCATCGGGCGTCCGTCCTCTTCACATGTTGTCATCTGAAAGTTAAAAATAACTCCCAAGTGCTCCGGGTTTTGCCTGCACCTGCCTCTGCAAACGCTGACTCCCCGGAGTTCTGCGTGGTGCTCTGTTGGAGACGAAGACGCCCGGTCCGTGTCCAGAGCCCTGCTATTTATAAGACTTGGCAGAGCGGGGGAGGAGGGATGCAGCAGCAAGCTGTTTGCCTTTTGCATAAACTACCGAGGCAGGTTGCACATTGTTTGAGATGTTGCATTGGTGGAGGCGAGGCGGGGTGCTGGGGGGAAGAAGTGCAGAAGCTGAAGTATTCCTAATCCTTCTTTTCCTAGGGATTGTGGATCTATGAAGTGCTTCCCTCCGATGTGAATGCAGTGTCCCCTGTGGGATGCAGTAGGTGATGCCCAGCTCTACTGCAATGGCAATTGGAGCTCTCTCTAGTTCTCTTCTCGTAACCTGCTGCCTCATGGTTGCCCTCTGTAGCTCCACCGTACCTGTACAAAAACTGGCCAAGGCTCAAGACAAACAGGAGATAAAGGCGAGCCAGGAAAAGAGGGATCACACATCTACAAGGGACAGCCAGACAGGTCCAGGGAAAATGAATGAGATCGGCAGGAGCGGGAGGGAGGAGGGTGGCAGGGACTGGAAGAGCAAAGGAAACAGGAACTACTCGAACAAGGAGTCTTGGACTAAGCAAAAGCAGGCTTGGAACAGCCAGGGGACAAGCAGTAAATCTGGGAGCATTCAAGTGCAGGAGCAAAGGGATGCTGCTCCTGAGGAACCTCAGGTGGCTGAAGATTCATCTCTCCCAGCATCTGTTGCGAGTGTCACTCCCGAGCCTCCGGAGGAGTACGCCTATCCGGACTACCGTGGGAAAGGCTGCGTGGACGAGAGCGGCTTCGTCTATGCCATCGGGGAGAAGTTTGCGCCGGGCCCTTCTGCCTGCCCCTGCCTCTGCACTGAGGAGGGCCCGCTATGTATCCAGCCCGAGTGCCCCAGGCTCCACCCTCGTTGCATCCATGTGGACACCACGCAGTGCTGCCCGCAGTGCAAGGAGAGGAAGAACTACTGCGAGTTCCGAGGGAAAACCTACCAGACCCTAGAGGAGTTCATGGTAAGGACTGAAGCCAAAAGTCATTTTGTGAATTCTTCTCTTGTTTAAAGTGGTATTATGTTCTTTCACTGCTTTCTCTGAGGGTGTTCTGGGTCTCCCCCTCCTCTTTTTCATTTTTGTGTTAATATTACTTCTGCAGTCCTGTAAAATATTCCCCTTAAACATGACCTTTCTTGCTCTATGATACTCTAACATTTTTGAATGAGGGTGCTGATCTTTATTAATTCCTTTGGTATTTACAGTAAAAAATGCTACTTGGAAGGATGCTACTCGGTGGTGTTATGGATTTTATGAAAAATTTCAGCAGTACATTTGTTTCCTTATTTAACTATTTACTGGTAAACTTCTGCCCTGCAGGGATCAAGCAGGGTTTTGTGGGCTGTCTTCTATTCCTAGTAATCACTCTGCGATGATCCCTTACTTTCTAACAGTTGTTTCTTTTTCCTTTTTAACTATTTAAGTGGTGCTGCCAAGGTTGCATAATGTTTGCTTTCTGAGAATGGGCCTTCTTTTTAATAACAGTGTGGTCTGCAGTCTAGGTTGGAGTGATACTTAAAGAAAGGATTTGAGAAGCTTTATGTTCAGGGAAATCCTTTTAGAGTAGGGTCTTTTTAAGCATTGTTGTGCAAAGTCATTATCATTGAAAATGCAAGATGTTACAGTGCACTCAAAAGTTGTGGAGTTGGGCCCAGTTTTCTGGTTGTTTACCTTGTCTTTTTCCATTTTGTATTTTATTGTGGCTGACCAGGCTCTAAGAATGACTTGTGAATTTGCTTGTGAAAGACTGGTAGATACAGAGCTGGTGCAAAACCCATTTCTGAATACGCCAGAGAGTTTCATGCTGAATATGTTGAGGGGAATATGAAATACAGTTCAAGGTTCTGGAAGCTGAGCCCCTCTCAGGATGGAGAAAAAGAAAATGTATTTGTGAATGCTGAAAGTAAGTCGCCTCATTTGCTGTCTGTGGTATTTGCATGTTCCTGAAAACTTAACTTTGGTTCATAATGTCTTTCCATGTTCTTCAATTTAAGGGAAACTAAATAACGGAGCAGAACTACTTTCTCCATAATGAATAACAGTGTTGCCCTTTACCCTTTTTAGGCAGTGATGTGCAGAGCACTGGTGAATTGCATGGTACGGCAGAAAACTTGTATCATCCTCCTTTTTTCCATGTCACCCTCAAGGACTGCATTGAACTTCAGGGTGGCAGTTTTCTACTTAAGAGGGAGCAGCTGCCCTAACAGCAGCTAGTTGGTGTGACCTTTTCAGAGATGGCTTGTGAGATCCTTCCTTTCCCAGCATACTTAATTCTTCGGGGATGGCCAAAAGATGAAGCTTCTCCACACCTTCTTCATAGCTCAGAGTTTTAAAGACTAATGAGTCTTAAAGAATTTTAAAGGCTCCTCCCTGCTCTTCATTCACACTCTTCTACAGAGTTCTATTTCCTAGCCTGTTTATGTAGTGGTGTTGTATTAATGGCTATAAAGCAAGCCTAAAATACTGTGTTAAATGTGTAGTGAGCGTAGAACCTTAATGTTCCCTGGTACATTTGAATATGGCTGGCAGCCTTGGTAAAAATGGAGTGTTGAACAGTGACATTTACAGAAATTTTCTGAAAAGATCTTGGCTATCAGATTTCTTTTCAACCCCATTCAGCTTTCGGCCCTTGTCTTCGTATCCTCCTCTAACAAAACTTCGGTTCCCTTACCGCCTTCTTTTACTCAGCTTTGGAAACATGAATGAGAAGGGATGTCTGCTCAGGACAAGCAAGTTGTTGATGCAATTAGGCAGTGGAACTGCAGCCTGATTATTTTCCTATGTGAGAACCTTGTTTTTTAGTTGAGCTTCAGTGTTGGTTCCAATATTGTGAGCACAAGCTGTAAATGCAGCTGTTTGCCCAGGCCACGGCAATCAGTGGAGTTGTCTGGCAACACGAGGTGCAGATGTAGTCAGGTTGCTGCTGCTCAGTGGAAGCAATTGCAAAATGCAATTGCACACAGCTTCAAAGGTAATTTCGTGAGTTTAAAGTTGATGGTCTTAGAGAGGTTACTAATATGCTATCTCTTGATCAAGGTCAGGGAAGGAGTTGTAAATGGATAGCGGTGTGATTTTTCTCCGTGTCTGCACCTACTATTAGTGGCAAAGAGTGCCAGCCATCACTGAAGGAAGAAAAAGGTGACCTCCTAGAATTTAAGTGACATTATTTGCACAAACATTTATGTATAGATGTGTAATTATGTGTGCAAGTTTGTGAGTCTGCTTATATAAAATTCCTATGTGGCTTGGCATGGCAAAGAATTGCCCTGACTGTAGCCAGAAGCTGAGTGTGCCAGGGAATTTGAGGTTTCATGTGTTTCTTCTTTGATTTGCAGTCTGTTCTTCTTGTGTGTGCACGTATGCATGCATTTTTCTGTTTTCAAAAAGGACATGGATGTCAACACAAAACACAACTTGCGTGTAGGGAAAGGACAAGGTCTCATAAAGCTGTTTCCATCAGCACCACTCTGGTCCCCTGTGGGCTTTGTGAGGCAGAATAGCAGTGTGATCACAGCATCCATATGAGTGCAACGGGTAGCAAAACCTCTGTTTGGTGAAACGCAATGGGGATAAAGTTCTGCACTGAAGCTGGAGATTTCTAAAGCACATGGTCCAAATCTTTCAAGTAAAATTTGAAAATGAGGGCTGGCATAGAAAGTCTTACCAGAGCCATAAATTATCTTCAGAAGTGCAATGTTTTGGAAAAGATCTATATTTTTGAAAGTTGTTGCTTTGTGTCTTTTAGAATTTTCTTGCTACCATGAGGAAGCAAATTGGGGTTTTTTGTGGGTAAATTACTTGGAAATCTGGAAGTCAACAAGCCCAAAAGAGTTTTGAAAGAGCTGAGGTATTTTGAAGACAGAGAGGAGTAAAAGCATGGCTGGTATGTTTATTGTCAGTGTAACCCCATTCATGTTCTCCTGAGTTGTGTAAGTGGCAAGAAAATATTAGTAAAAATTCCAGTGCAAAAGCAAGGAAGTTTGGGATTATGATTGTTTTGGGCATTTGTTTTTTAATTTAGGTGTTTTCAAGGCTAAAGGAACTGACTGTAGGTTGTATATATTTTTTTAATTCAGCTTTTTTGTTGGTTTGGTTTAGATGTCTTTTTATTTTCTAATTAAAGTTTGACATGTGGAAGGGAGTAGGGGAAAGCCTCAAATTCCCTTGGACTATGAATGATTTGTCACTTCCTAATTATGAAAATTTGCACTAAGCTGTTGGATAAACCTACTAAGCTAGAGCTTTCTTGACGCCCCACTAGTGGAAAACTTAGCGGTTTATACCATAGTGCATTTGCTCTTTTACAATGTCTGCAACTCCATTTGTACCTCTCCTCATAAACTTCCCTTTAGACAATTCTAAAGAAGTAGGTTTTTTTGCCATCTGCACTCTATTTTCTACAGGTTTTATGGCTGCATGGTGAATACACAAGACTTCTGTTGCCTCTTGTTGCCTTCCTGCAGTTTTTTCAGCGGCAGAACTGCTGCTGCTATCGAGTTAACAGCTTCATCTGTAGACCATGGAGACGTGGTATCATTAGTCTTCAGAGAGAGGTTGATAGGTGATATTATTTCCAGTCCGGCCTGGTTATGTCAGAAGTGCTGAGTGTTGAGTGCTGCTGGGCTGATCGTTTCCCACCAGAACAAGTGGGATGCTCCTTGCGTTGACTGCCACTAGGAACTGTGCAGCAGGGAGGGTGCTTGCATTGCATGAGTAGAGAGGGGAAATGAAGGACCAAATGGGTCTTTTCATTCTGATTTATTTAGCTGCTGTTACATACACATGCTGTCTTACTGTCTCTCTCCCTCTCTCTCATGATGATTACGTCTCCAAGTACTGAGCTGCCATTAAGTTGCGGAAAGTGGGGGTTTTCTACAGTTCCTGCTATATCCTGATCATCTATAAAAAGAATGCACTGTTTAGTCCAAAGATGAACAGATAATGGCTGACACTGATACCATTTTAGCAGCCACTGTGGTTTACTTACATGCCTGAAAAGATCTCTCTAGAAATAAGCTCGTGGGGACCTTCCTTATCACTGCTGCCATTACTCAGATTGGTGGGTTGTGCAGATGACCGTACTTACCAAGGGTGTAATGTAAGTATTCCCCTGAAATCCCATGATCTATGACACTAGAAGTGTCTTCATTATGGCAGTATCACATTAACAGTGCACTCTGTTCATGAAAGATATAGTTTTCAGGTGTATGTGCTGTATAGGACAGAAATGTGTATTAAAACTCATCATTATTAGATAAGAATTAGATCAGCTTTATTTTTCAATCAATAGTATTTTCAGTGCTTCATCAAGTGACTTTTCTGAGAATTTCAGCCTTTGTCAAATTTGGAAATCTAGCAAACCTATTTAATTAGAACATGCTTAAATTTTACAGAGGAGAGATTTTAGGAATAGCATCTGTGTGCTTGTCTTGTTTCCTGATTGCAATCAGATACTTTAGTTTTTACACCACTTCCAATATTGAATGACACAGCTACTAAGCAGTGTCCTGGGCTAAGGAACCTCTGTTGTCGTAGCTACTGGTCTTATTGAACTTTTGATGGTTGGTGAATTTGCATCTTTTCCAAGTCATGGCAAAAAGCGTTAAAATCGATTGAAAGCTGTAGGTTTGGCTTGTTGATCCTGATCCTTGGAACTGAGTTCTGGTATCTTTGATCAAGTAGGATTACTTAAAAATAATATAAAAAAAAATTAGTCCTCCTTAAAAACTATGTTTTTATAATTTAGTAAGTATTGTTTCTGGATGTAACTCTAGAAGGAAGGAGTCTTATTGTTGACTTAATACTTAGGATCTCAGGTTTGCTGACACTCAAAACTTCACATGTGGTTCAAGTGATTACTTAAAATACCTGAGCCTTTCAACTCTGAGCACTGGATCAGGAACCTCCTCATCTGCTGACACTCCAGCTCTGGAAGTGAATGTGGCAGTTTAAAACCAATTACAGGACAAAGTTGTCCCAAAGTCTGTAACAAAGATCTGCTGCACTGGGCTGTCAGCCTCTGTGTAGGATTTTATAAACATACACTGTGGTGTTATGCTTGGTAGAGTGTAAAGCAAAGAGAAAACACAAAGTGAGTAGGTAGCAAAGGAAATCTGAAATAAATAATAGTAATAAAAGCAGAAAGCAACACAGCAAGAGACCCTATTTAGGCTTTCTAAGCAGAGGGGAGGGCGTGAAAGATATGTGCATAAGCAAATAGCAGCTTTGGCAGGTGGGAAGGGAAGTAGCAAAGCATGAATGAGCATTTAGTTGGAGATGATGCTGTGCAAGCATCCACATGTTTGAACTTTGGAAGTGAGAAGGATGTGAGAGGCAAGTAAGAAGAGAATGGATTTGAGGAAAAAATGTGATAGGCTGCCTAAAAAATAGGGAGAAGAAGCAGATGATCTCCAAGTCAGGCATCTGGGTGATTCTTCACAACAAATAATTATTTTCTTTTTTAGATTTTATTTTTTTCTGCTCTTATTGGAGAAATGCAGAGGGGGTTGTCTGCATCAGCTAGAATCTGGAATGAAAAAGGGTCCATAAAAAGAACAACCTCCTCCTTAAGTAAACCAGTAATCTGCACAGATTATAGATTTAGAGGATCACTAATAACGTTCAGCTGCGTTTTCATCCTGTGTTCTGAGCATGGGTACCCATGTGGTTTTTTGGAGTGCAGCAATGAGATTTACAGTATGGCATTTGTTGCTCTTCACATCCTTGCTTCCCTCTATCTTGTGTGGTATGAGGATGTCAGCAGTGCAGTGTGATGCGCCTGGTCAGGAATGCTGAAGAGGACAGATGGAATTGTATATGTGGGAACTGCAGACATTTCAAAGTCCATTTTTTACTAAAGAGAGTCTTGCTACTGTTTTGTTCAGAATTAATTTCTTTGAAGTAGGTCTTTCAAGTAACTATTTCATGGTATTCCTATTCTGTAAGAGTTCTTCAAAGCCAGTAACATTTCACTAGGTATAAAGGATTACCGGTATTTTCCTTCACCCCTTTCTTTGAATTTCAACTTCCTTTCAGAAAGTTACGAGTATTAGAAGAGTGGTCCAAATACAGTTAACCTATGGGAAACACCTGAATTCAAAAGGATGTGTTTTTTTCCTGAATTCTCTTTGAAAAATATAGTTTTCAATAAAATTTAACTTCCTGCTATCACAATACTTTCAAACCTGAAAAAATTGATAAGGTTTTCCATTAAATGAAGCTTCTAACTTCATTTAGCAAAACTTTTCTTCTTAAAATAGAATATTTTTCTCTAAAGTATATTTTGAACCTCTAATAGAACTAAACCAGATTATGAACTTAATTTTCAGGAAGTTCATTAGAGATTCAATAAGATAATTGTTGTTTTATTTGTATTAAAAGTCTTCACTGTTCTTGTTTTCAACATCCCTCTGACTTTCCCATTTGCTGTGTAGGTACAGAGAAGAACCTGCTTTGTTTTGGGGTTTTTTTCCTGCTGTAGTTCTGTAATTTTGCAGGAGCCCAGTCTTGCTCTCTGCATTATTTAGGCCACAAAACCCATTTGTTTTAGAGTGGGGAGGAAAAAGATGTGAAGGAAAGAACATTGCAGATGAGAAGGTGGGCATTGCATACTCCAGGAGTGCATTAAGTGAAGGAGTTAAAGGGTGACTGGGTTTGTGTTTCAGGTTTCTCCGTGTGAAAGGTGTCGCTGTGAAGGCAATGGTGAAGTGCTGTGCACGGTCTCAGCCTGTCCCCAGACCGAGTGTGTGGATCCGGTGTATGAGCCCGACCAGTGCTGTCCCATCTGCAAAAATGGTGAGTGATGGCTGCAAAAGTAGGAGGAGGCCTCTGTCGGAGAGATCCATGTTTGTGGATACAAATATTGCTGCTAGCAAGAATTTTTCTTGCTTCTTCCCAGTCCCGTGAGATACTTTTCTCTCTCACGGAAGATACTTGTAGAGTTCTATAAACTATGAACACCTGCGACCTTGCAAACCTTTGTTTATGGTACAGTAGAAAAATATTTTGACAATGGATGTTTAGGATTTTAGCCAATCACCCCAAGGGGTGGCTGATCCTTTGACCAATTAGACTATGAAGAAAAAAGTCTATAAAAGAGTTTGTAAAATAATTAAAGAAATCGATCTTGCTGCACAGTTCTTGCCTGCTGGATCTCTCTTCTCCTCCCTACCACTGCGGGATACTGTGACACATATTGTTCTGTTCTGGTTTTGAAAAATAATTCAGATATTTTTCTTTTTCCTCGAGTGGAGATGGAGAAGAGTTTTGTGTGGATGGTGTAATCCTGTTGTGAGGAAACAGATCTCCCTTGACTGGGATGGACTCAGTTATGATCTATGGGGATTTTTGTTACCCAAGAGACAATTAAGATGTTAATACCAGCTGTTCATGTATCTCTTGGATATAAAATTTGCATGAACTCATTGTGGCTGTGTTTTATGTAGGCACAAAAATGGAACTCAGACTCTTCATGTTATCCACCTTTCAACATGAACAGGGAAAGCTACTTTTGTTCTCCATTCATATTTGTTTCCCTTTCAGATATTCTTCTCCTTTTTTTGGTTTGGTTTTTTTTCTTAAGGCAAATCAAATGTACCTTATTGAGCTCATCTAATTTTCATAACTAAATGAATTAAACTCCGAAGTTTAATTGAATATTTTTCATAACTAAATTAGACAGAAAGTCTCTCTACTCCCAGCAAGGGCTTGCATTAGATCAAAGTCTTAGTCTATTTAGAGGAAAAAAATTACATGACATACTAGCTCTTCACTTGTATAGAAGAAATGATAATTTATTAATAGAAATGAAAGCTGCAAAATCTCAAATGAAATTATATTTAAAATTAAGAAGGACATTTAGAAATACTCAGATAATGTGCAGACATCTATTATTTCTCTTGAATAGGTAGGTTTCATTACATTAGCTAAAACAAACTGATTAAAATTGTGGAAAAGTTGGGGGAGGAGTGAATGTACAGCATATGGTTTCCGCAAATTCAATAGTAGATGATAAGGGATTGTTAATTGCATTGGAGGAGTTTCATTTGTATGGATATAAAAGTAATTGCTTCACATCCCTTAATTGGTTGTTACAACCCTGAAGGAATTTGTTCTTGGCTGTACAGCTTAAGGGCACTCTTGTTTCTGGAGATGAGGACAGGCATTTTTTGAGGCATTTAGGGACAGTTCCTGAGAAAGTCTGAATTTGGAAGCTGGTGATATCATAGCTAGCTAGTCAGAAGGATCCTTTAGCACTTGTTTGATGGCAAGAATGTTGCTGGCGTTGTATGTGACATGCTACAGTTCCCCAGGTCGAAGTGACTTTAGCTGGCAAAAGGTCTGTTTCCAGTATCAGGGATGGAGTTATAAGCAGAATACGTCAAGACGCTGTAGTCTTTCCTACTGAATTTGTCCAGTTATCTTAACAGTGTTTGGAGCTGGATGGACTTTCCATCAGCACACATTCTCCCACAAGCAGCAACATAAAGCACAGTAGTGGCAGTCTCCCAGTGATGGTTCTCTTTTGGCTTAAGGTGGTGTAGCAGTGCAGGGCTTGGCTTGGCTGTGTTATGATCCTGTTTAAACCCAGAAGAGTAAAGAAAATTATGTCTCAGGAAGAACTTAGAAGGTTCAAAATATACCCCAAAACGAGATTAAAACCAAATGAAGTTAGATGTTGGTGCCAAAAAATTGATGTGTTGTATTTAATAATAAAAGAGGCAAAGAGAAAGAAAGAGGAAAGAAAGAAAAAGAAGTGTGGGTGGGGGAACAGGGAGAGGTGACAGGGGTTAGGTGAAAGCATATCACCCATCCGAGGGTCCCAACGACGTCTCATTGCTCCCCTCAATCTGGTCTGCTGGTGGTGAGGGTCTCCCGTCGCCACCGTGGTCACCACATGCTACACCACGCCGCCACACACCGAAGAGTGCAGAATCCCGTGGATTAATGTACACTTTGGGCCAGGTGGGAACACCCACATCTCCCTTGCAGGGGCTGGCTTGACACACTGTCCCCTGCAACACTGAGGGTCTGTTGCATCATCTCTGGGGCTCTGGTGCAGGGTCTGGGGACCCCTTTGAGGGGGCCCCTGTGATGGGCCATGTCACCCCCTTCTGCTGTGGATAAGCTTCCCCCCCCCCCAGGTGAGGACCCCTCAGCTGGGCTCCTCGGCACAGTGGAGGATGGGCAGTCACTGTGCCTCTGACAAGAGGCTTCTCCCAGATACCCAAAGCCTCTCCTCCCTCCACCCCCCCAACAGGTGGAGGGTCTGATCAAGCCTGGCAGCTGATAGCCCTGGGGCTGTGGTCTCCACCTTTGGAGGTGTTAAGCCTGTGCTCTGTGAATGTCCCCAGACCTGAGTTGTTACTTTATCTTCATCAGCGAGCGGTGTAAGGCCTCAGTCAGGGCCCCATCCAGGGTTCGGTAGTCTTCACTACAGCTTTTGTAATACAGCTTTAAAAGTCCTTCATGAAAATGTTTAAGTCATAAACTGTAATATTTCAGTCTCTGACAGGCTGTTCACATAGATTCCTTGACACTTTTTCCAGAAATGAGGAAAAGTTACCAAAAATTGTACATGAAACATACCTTTTGTTGTGAGGAAGCTGCCTTTTCTCAGAGCTGTTAAACCTGCTTGACTTCTGCCAGCAAGAAAAGGATGGTCTTGTCCTCAGCCTCTGAATCCCTAATATTACTTGCATATTTCTCCCGTATAACCATCAGCTGGCATCTCTGACCCAGTTTCAGACCAAGGTGACCACAGCTGCCTGTTTCTAGTGAGCTGTACTGTCACTTCTCTGCATGTCAGAGAACCAACAGTGGCTTTCCTTGTTAGCTTTTAGATGAAGAAGAAAACCATTAGCAATAACAACAAGACCAAGATAGCTCAGAAGCAGCTTAACTTCTCTGGTTCAGCAGCTTCAGTATAATATCACAAAAAAACTTCTGAGGAAACGTCTCCATCTGGGGAGTGCATTTAAAAAAATAAAGGACTTAGAGCTTATTTTAAAGTGTGGTACACGTGCAGTTCTCTAGGAACTTCAGTGAATTGCTGAATGTTTTTAATTAGATTGGAGCAAAAACCTACTGAGCAGGAAAACCTAGCCTGCCTCATCCTCTCATTTTCAAGCCTGCTGGAACAAATGTGCTGTGAATGTGAGTTGAAGAAACAATCATCATGTTGTGCTTCAGGGTTGATTGTTACATGTTACATCAGTGACATCATGTTAGTGACACAAAAGAGCTCTGGGAGATGTACAGGGAGCTCAGCCATATAACCTGAACGGTGGGAAAGCTGGAACCACAGAAAGGATCCGAGTGAGGTAACTGCTGTCATGATCTGCAGTAGAGCAAGAAGGGCTGGGAGGTGACGTTTGGGTTCACTACATTTACTAGCATTTTTGTGTTAAAAATGCACACAATCAAACTGATTTCTCTCCCTTTCCTGACACTTCTTAACATACAACACCTTCCCAACTTGCCTGGTCTGCAGATTGCTAGCAGTGACCCGACAGTGAGAACTGAGCAACTACCTCTCACTGGTAAGAATATGCACAAATGCCCAGTTAAGAAGCCTGTGATTGTTAGAAATTAATGAATTCACTGTCTTGACAGGTGTGAGACACTGCACCTTATCTCTTGTGGGAAGGAGGGTATGTAGCTGACCTCTCTGACCTATTTTCACAAAATTGCTGGCAACCCTTACGAGGAGGGGTGGATGTGTAACTGCACATAGGGCTTACACAACTGTGCACGTGTAGGTGCAGACTTGCTTTGAATGTAAGAAGTGGTAAATGGAAGACTTGTGGAATTAAAGAATAGTTGTATGTGTAGTATTTAATAATCTATATCGCATCCTGACTTTCAAAAAGAAGCCTGGATACTTCCATAGCTGAACATATTATTTCCTCCTTTGTGGGCAGGGACAGCAAGGTGCTTTAAAAGAACATTTACTCTGAAAAGTAGCATATAGAAGGGACAAAAGATAACACCTCACTGAGAAGATCTTGGGGTTATGGGAATTTTTCTGCTTTTTATGTCTCAAGTCACTGTAACTGTGGGAGCTGTTTTGTGTTTATAAATGCCCTGAAAGGAAACAGGGTGAGGACAGAGTGGGATGGAGAAGAGGCTTCCTTCCCATGTGGATTGACACATTGAGTTCCATGCTTTTGCTAAACATCAGCACCAGCCACAAGAAAAAACATCCAGAAAGTTAAATCTGATTTCAGAAAGTTGCTTTAGCTAACAGGTGCCTAGTTCAGACCTCCATCCTGCTTTACAGTATTAGCATTGTGGTTACTTTTGCAGAAGCCATCCCTGTTCACAGTGATCTCAATAACCTCAGATTCAGGTACAGTCACTTCTACAGTTTGTGCAGAGTTAAGGGTAGAGATAATGGGCATACGATTGCCCTTACATTGAGAAAAGGTGGGGTACTTGTCACTGATGCATTTGGTGCTGTGGAAAGGGGTGGGGGGTAAGACTGGTAGTGAATTATCTTGCTCTAGATTGAATTGCCTTGGTTGTGTGTTCTGCTGCTATTCCCAGCATTAGAGCCCTAATAGGCATACACAGCTGAAGTCTGTCTGTTTTGCCTGAAGCCTGCAGCCATGGAGCAGCCGATGGAGTCAAGGGTGGCCCCACTCCTGCCGGTGCCTTTGCAGGAAGATGAGATTAAACCTGTAACCCACGTGGAGCCTGAGGGGGAGTTGCGGTTGCGAGACCAAAAAATGTTTTGATCTAAGGTCCCCAAGAGATTTTTATTTCATTATATGGCTGAAAGATTGCCCCAGATAAAATGAAGCGGATCCTGTTGTCTTCCTATCATTTATCTATCTGTGTGTCAGTGTTGTTTCTCTGTCTACAGCAGGAAGAACTTCTCCTTTCGGCAAAGGCTCATAGCTGTACAGTCAAAAATAAAAACATTGATGCCTGGAGGATCAAGTCTGTTCTCAGGGCTGTAACATTTGCAGAAGATGTCTATTCTTACTGGCTGTGCACTAGGGAGACTTTACTCTGATTGCAGTCATTTCAGGTACATTGGGTGGAATGAGTCAGGACCTTACTTGGTATTTGTATTCATAGTTATGGTTGAAATACATGCATCATTTGGTTGAAATGATTGCTGCTAGTGAAGTGCAGGCCTAATGTGCTGTGGCTGGGGAGGGTGAGTGGTGATGGTTTTGTATCTCTGTGCTGTGAGGTTGACTCGCTGAAACTTGCTTTAGGACCTTTGTGTACAGTTGCAGGATTTAGGCCCAAGGTGACCTGAGACTGCTGCTGAATGGCAAGTGGGACCTCCATCTGTGAGAAGGGGCTCTCAAGGGAGCAAAACCCTGGTCATGGCTGGCAGAGCTGCTGTCCCCTTTTGCTACCGTTCATACAACAGGAATTTGTCTCACTTCAGGACTCAAATCTGTTAAAAAATGGTGCTGGTTGATGCAGTACTGTTGCCCCTGTCATCCCTCTAAAAATCCAGGTGGAGAGAGGGCTTGGAGAGTGGTTGGGCTGAGAGGCCTGTCTGGCCATAAGAAAGAGGAAGATGTTTATTCTGGACTGATAAAGGGAAGCTGCACCTTGGCAGCTCTCACGTGAGCTGGCTGTTTGCTCTTCCCTGAAGCCCAAGCTTAGCTCAAGTACCATGGAGAATCTGAACTGTAAAATTTCATGTCCTTCTGCAGTGTGTTTAAATAAAATATGATATGGCCCTGACCATAAATGCCTTAATCTCAGCAATGAAGGAAGTATCATCATGCTGCTGTCCAGGTAGAGGTCAAGGCAGGACTATCACAAACATCAGGAGTGTCACACTGTAAAATTTAAGTAAGCAGTGCCTTTGATTGTCCTCTCTTCCTCTTTCTATTGTCACTTTAAATACTTTTTCAGTCATGCTTTGGCACCTGATTTATATATAGCAAATGAGATCCAGAAGTTTTAAAGCCAGAGTGGTTGCTTCAGTCTGCATTTTAAGGAGGGGATCAAATCAGATGGTCAAGGTGGTCTCTTCTAGATGTAAAATGTAGGTACCATAAAATGATTGTAAATTCTAGTTGATAAGATTGAAACAGTATTCCATTTATTTAAAAAATGAAATGTACATTAAAAAGTAATAACCGAATGAACAAGAAATCTTTTCAAACTATTCCCAGTTCCACCCACATAGTATGCACCAATGTGATTTGCTCCCTTCTAATATGTTTACTTCAGGCATTTGAATGCTTGTGTATGCAGGGTAACATTTGCTCCATGTTTCTGTGCACATAAGTCGCTTAGCAAAAACTTCTGCATAGACTCTCCACTTTAGTAGACTGTATTTCACAAAATGATTTTTAATGTGGGACTCTTAACCAAGAAATATTAATGTTCTAGGGGGGATGAATGTTTCAGGGAGAAAAACACCATTAAAATTGCACGAACAGCTGTATGTGATTAAAATTGCCTAGAGATTATGCAGGTAGATTGAGAAACTGTAGCAGATATTTTGGCAGCCATGTATTGAAAACAACAGACGTGCTTCTTTTTGTCTGCATTGGGCATTGAAAGTGGCTTCCAAATCTGGTAGGTGAAGTTGGTAAACTAGTTGCAGTAGTTTTTATTTTTTGTTTCTGCTGTTGATGAAGTTGAGAATAAGTTTGGTCTATATTGTCTTAATTCAAGGAATTCCTTTAAACTCCTTTAATCTCTCTGCTCACTTTCTCTCTCTACTGTGGGAAAGTTGGTGGCTCCATAAGCCATGTGTGCTTCCTGGGCAGAAATCACAGAATTTTATTCTTGTGCCATTTTTTCCACTTAGATCCAAAGCTGCTTAAATGCACATGGATCAGCACTGCAGAGTGGGCTGAGCAAAACCTTCTGCCACAACCATACAGGCCTTGTTGTTTCCAGCTCACATCCATGTGCGTGCACGCATGCACGCGGATATGTGATCCACTGTTGGCATTGTTCCTGTTCAGCTGGCTAAGCAGTGGTAGGTGCTGTTATCTCCTCTAAGGGTGTTTCTTTAGCATACAAGTTATGTTGGCTTCCAGGGTATACAATTATTTTCCTAACTATAGAAACCCATCAGAGGATGAAAAGGATCTGTCTGAAGACATGGCAAAAGTACCCAGTTATACTAAGCCTAGGTCAGTTACAAGGATAAATCAGTTTATATAGTGTATCTGTTGCAAATAAATATTGTGTGCATTTTTTTTGCACCCAGAGGCCAAAATGCTCTCAGTTGGGAGTTCTGCTGTCAAGAGGCAGCTGTAACTGCCCCCGAGTATATAATGTCCCATCATTTTGTTCAGACACATGAGGATAATCCGAAATTTTACTAGCCTTGGTATTTAAAGTGGTACTTTATACTTAAGTAGAAGGATGTAGAAAAGCCTATTAAGCTATAAAAGCAGTGTATCCTATAAGGTTTTCAGAACTCACTTTGCAATATTTTTTCATTGTAGGCTGCTACAGTGAGTCTAAAAAGCATTCAGCAGTCAGTTTTTTGCCTCTTACCGGATACTGCAGGCTTAAGTCATATATCAAAGCTAAATTCTGCTGTATCAGTCTACTTTCATGGCAGCTACTTGCAGGGATTGTCATTTTACTGTAGGTTGAAGCAAAAGTCAATTATGATGTGCCCCAAACTGTTGTTTAGTGGTGATACTCCCAGGTGAGTGTGGGAAACAAGCCACCAGTTCCTCATGGTGGTCAGAACTTCCATGTGTCACAGCTACCTGGCTTCTTAAAGGGTGTTTTGTGTCAGCCTCAGGAGCAGAAAAATGAAAAGGCTTACTTGTGCTGATAGAAAAAGAACAAACACTGAAATCCTGGGATGGGAAGAGAAAATAATTTTCTAGCAACTTTCATGTGTCTGATGTACCTTATAGTGTTTGTGATGGCAGTTTCATGTATCTGTCATCCTGTGTAGTTCTGGATGCTGGTTAGGGTTCAGACAGGAAAGTGCCTTCATGACAATAGCCATAAGAAATTAGAGTAAGAAGTGGGCTATTGCTTGATTTGTCTTTACTGACACTTTCCCTGTTACACAGAGCTGCATTTGGGCATTTGCTTGGTTTCTCGCAGAACAGCTAGCTCATGCTCCCCAAAATGAAGTCACCAATTGCTTTGGGGTTTTGTTTGCCTGTTTATTTTGTATTTTTAAGTTCTTCATATAAGAATTTTCTGAGTTTATATTACAGTTTTATTTACACACACACAGATAGGTAAGATGTGAAAAGAAAAAATTAGATCCCCGATCTCACCTTGTGGCCCACTCCTGTTCTGTACACTGCCCCCAGTGCTATTCCTTTGCTGTTCAAAGAAAACAAACATTAAGGGAGTTGCTTTTTATCCTACATCCAGTATGTCTTTATATGCTGTTCCTTAGAGAAAATATTCCCAGTGTTAATTCTGCTCCTCCATTCTGCTATTGGATGTCTCTTTTAATTTTGTATGTGTCTCTAGCTGAAATTGTGGCAAACATTTGGAGGGCATGTAGGATTCCAAGGTCTGAAATACTTGTGTGC
Source organism: Corvus kubaryi (assembly GCF_017639235.1). NCBI lineage: Eukaryota > Metazoa > Chordata > Aves > Passeriformes > Corvidae > Corvus > Corvus kubaryi. The sequence goes on from NW_024582056.1 coordinate 12,186,631, forward strand.
ATCTTGCTGTATCCTACATCGTTGGAATAATATTTCCTATGAGTAGAACACAAAACTATTTGATTAAATTGTGAGCTCTTAGATTCTGAAACCCTGTCTTGGCCCAGACTGAGTTACTATCGTTTAATTCATTATCCAGCATTAGCTGAGCTACTGTCACTGTCCATGTGAGCTCTTAGTTGTGTTCTTTGCAGATAATCCTGCTTGTAAATACAAGCTGTTTACTAGCTAGGTGCTACAGTAGTAGGTCTGCATGGCTGATTAGTATTTTGTGGTGTGATCAAAAGGAGCAATGAAGAACGATACACACCTTGTGCATTTTACTTTACGTTCTTTTGCATTTTTTCATTGCTATTTCATTATGTTCAGTGAGGCATCCAAGAGTTTGCTTGGCTTTGAGGGGAAATGGAGGCTTATATTAAAGTGCTGTGGCATGTTAGTATATCTTTCTCATATAAGAACACTCTCCCTCTGATGATAAATGATAAAATCAAAATCTCCTTTACTTCTAAGTGCAGTGTAATTTTCTTTGCTTATTTTTTCATAGGAAGTTGAGGTTTAGGCATTAAGGAAGATGTGAATTGATCCAAGTGACTTACTGGTTGATGGAAACGAGGAATTAGCTGGTTTCATTAAATTTGATTTCCTTACCACTTTGCTTTTCTGTGGTTGAGCTTTGCAATGGCAATGGCCTTTCCACGCAGTGCAGGATTGCTAATGCCAGGTTTGTCTTAGCTGAACATAACTCCTCTTTCTTTTCAGTCTGTTGTTGGTCTTACCATGAGCATGACAGCAGTCTCAGAAGTTTTCTTCTAGTCCTGCTTAAACTGTATTTGTAAATGAACTCAAAATCTGATCAAGAACAGGAAAACCTGTTTCCTTTCCTGACATGAGTTTGACCAGGGGCTGACTTGGACACCTCTGCCAGTGTTTGGAAAAGGGTTTTGAAGGAAAAGGAATGATAAGTTCTTAGGGAAAAGGCTAAAAGCTTCTGTTATTTTTTATTAATGTTTGTAAAATTGCAGTGCTTGTTTTTCTTGTTGCTCTAAGTAGCATCTTACTGTTTCAAACTTCTGCACTGGGGATCCCCCCTGCGCTGTGTGCTCTGAGAGTCCTGAATTAGATCCCTGGCGATTACCTTTGCCCAGCAGGTCAAACATCTTTATCAGCTGGAGACTTAAGTACTTTCCTAATTTAAAACCTTGATCTTTAAGGTGGAAGGAGCTTTTACTTTGTGAATGTTTGGATTGCTTCCATAGGGGTAATTAACCATACAGTTTTGTTTCCTTGAGCATGTGCAGCTGTAGAGGAGCAGTGATTAAAAAAAAAAACAAAACAACAAAAAAACCCCACAAAAACAAAAAAAAACCCCAAAACTAAAAAAGAAAATAACACACTTTAAGTAATTCCTTACCTTCACCAACACAGCTACCATAATGATTAGCATTTCAAAGCTGATAGGCAATCAAAAACTTTGATTGCTGTTTTCATTTAGGAAAACTGTAATTTTTTTTTTTTTTCTGCCTACACTAGTGCTTGTTAAATTTTCATTAGAGGAATGACTTTCTACTGGTAAACATCACTTTTTTCTAAATGCCCTGTTCTTTTGCTGAGTCTTCAGCTCTGTTTGCTTAATTCTGTGCTGCTAGCCCTTGGATAGGGGCCCATTAAAAAACTGCATGCATAAATTCTACTTACCTTACAGTCTTGTAGATGATGAGTTTTTCTCCTCCTGCATCATTTCTTCTCACTATTGCACACTGGTTACTGACCACCTTTCTGTGAAGCACTTGCAAGCAGCAAGTCACACATAATTTTTATTACCCATGGAAAAGATAACTGTATCTTCACTGTGTGCTCACCCAACGAGTTATTTAATTTTTTTTTGCTTTTTAAGTGGAATTGATCAGATGGGGCAGTGGCAAGAAGAAAAGAACAAGCAATGCATTGTAACAGGATTCAAAACACTGTTTGGTGAATAGCATTGAATAAAGAAGATCCATATCCAAACAATTGCTTTTGGGCCTCCTGTGTTTCAAGTACTTGCAGTGTTATCTCCTTTCTCAGAAGTAGTTTCACTGAAGTGTGATGTTTATTCCTTTTTCCAGAAAAAGTTATGTTGTTGCTTGTTATGCTCCAAAAACAGTTCCCATTCCTTTCTGATAGTATGATGTCTGACCTTCTCAAACATTCTGAATTCAAAAGGGAAATCACAGGTTAAGCTGGACAGTTTGGGGGGAGATATGCAAATAATGAGTCCTGTTAAAGACAGAAAAGAAAGAAGGAGTAGTGACCATGAATAATATCTTACAGAGCCAAGCAACGAGGCAGCACAATAGTAAATGAAATTCGGCAAAACCATGTTAAGTAGTGAAAGAATTTTTTGGGGTATTTTGATGACCTTTTTTTAAGATTTCTGCCAAGTGGTTTTATTTGCATATCTGTAAAATCTGTCAGGCTTCATTAAGAAAGGCTTGCATTTATTAAAAGTACACTATTATTTAAAGACTGGTTCCTCCCACCTGGTTTGTATAATGTGTGTTTGCTGAGCACTCAGCTTCATTAAGAAAGGCTTGCATTTATTAAAAGTACACTATTATTTAAAGACTGGTTCCTCCCACCTGGTTTGTATAATGTGTGTTTGCTGAGCACTCAGCAAGAAGAGCTTGCAGAAGTACAGAGAAGAGCAGCAGGAAAGCTGAATATTCCCTTGTGAGAACAGATAAGGTCTCTAGTAGTGATAGCACATGAATTAAAAATCATGTGATAAAGTGTGGTACCAGGGGAGAGGGATAGCACCGATGAAAATCTTCCCTGTGATCACAAGTCAAGGGAGAAGCAAGAAAACCAAAGGCATTGTGCATAAGGTCTTTAAAGCACCATGTGATTAACCCATGAACTCACTGCAGAAGATAGTGCTGAAACACAGTTTCCTAGGATTAGAATAAAGATGTTGTCTTTGATAGAAGGAATAAAAGTACCTTAACCTAGCTACAGTGAAACTGCCTGGGGTGACATGCTGTAGAGCCTCCCAGAAACCTCATTTTCACATGAACAGAAAGGTAACATTGTTTTCTACTGTCCACATCTTACAATTCCCTTTTGATGCCTTAGGTTTTAACTTCTTTATTTTTCAAATTCTGTACTGCTTGGTGTGTAACTCTGAAGTTTCTTGTAGCCTGTTAATTTCTGCTCTCTCAATCTAGGTAGACATAACAAAGCCTCTCGGGCCCTGCTTTCCAAGGACCCCAAGACTGTCCTAGGCCAAAAGTATAAACCAAAGAGCCTCTAAGGGGGAGCAAGCTGAGGGGAAAACTGAAGCTTTAATTGGAGAATTAACCCTGATATGCAAATGAACCAAACCTATAAAAAAGTGAAGGACTTGTGACCTGGGGTCCATCTTGGGGTCCATTTTTGAGAATAGCTTCAGAGTCCCCAGGGGGTACCTTTGAAGGCCTTTTAAATAAATACCTCTTTTGATCCTTTACTCCTGTCTAGTCTCTGTTTCTAGGAGGCCTCTTAAGGCATCACTTTTTGAACTGCTTGTTTTTAGAGTACTTTGCAGAAAAAGAATTGGGCTATCTTGACTTCAGCCCAGCCAAACCCATCCTGGATGGGTATTTCCATGTTAAGGCAAGAAGACAGACCTAGTGAAGGGATGTTAAAACAGCAGCAATCCTTTTCCCACACAACCCTTGCGCAACCCTGGTATTGCGTGCTGGGCCACAGTAGAACCTTACTCAGTACATGTAGCTGATGGAGATGAGATCTAATGAGGGTGCCTTTTGGCGTGGTCTGCTTTCAGCTCTTCTGTCAACCTTTCTTTAAATGACCTAAAGGCAAGTCACCCATGAACTGCTTGTATAATAGCTATCCATGCTTCCTAAGGTTTCTGAGCCTGGTTAAAGGACTCTCTGTATTTATAGTTTGTGCGTGTTTAATACAATCTGCTTAAGAACTAATGGGGAAAAAAAAGGCTCAGAAGCAAATAAATTATAGCAGTTTATGGAATTATTTATTATGTCAATGTGATACAGAATGTGCCACCCCACAATGAAAACTAATTATCTTCTGACCATGACAGCTTGCTAACGTGGTATTTTATTAATGAATTGATTAGATGGAGCTTTGACAGCCACTAACATGAGCGAATGATTGTTTTTAAGACCACTTTGTGCTGATGCCCAAGCTAGATGGTGATTATGACAACTTAGAGACAATTCTATATCCATTATTTAGCCCCTGCCCCCCTTTCTCTCTCCCCTCCACTCTTCCGCCCCAACCCCCTTAGATAATTAAATCTAATTATACATGTACATCTTTAAGCACTCCTACATGCAGCTGGAATACATGAGGAAGCTTCATTTATTTAGTTTGTAACCTCAACATTAAATCTGCAAGTTAGGGTTTGATTTCAGTGTGTTTAAATAAGGTATGCTTTCCTTCCCATGTGACTGTTGTGTTTTGCTGTGATGAGATAAGCTGCTAAGACATGGAAGAATCATGAGGTCCAAGTGTTGGGGGAAGGAAGATCTAGGTTTGCTGCCAAAGGCTGCCTGGCTTGCTGGCAAGCAGGTGTTGAGGGTACTGTTTATATGCCTGTGGAGCTGAAAAATAAATACTTCTTTGGATTTTCTTGCTGGCAGCTTGTTCAGCAGAGAGGTTTTAACCATCGTGCAGTCTTCATTATGAAAGGTGATGTATTTGTCAGCATGAGGGGACTTTTTAATTTCACATCAGCTGAGTGTTTAATCTTCAGTCTTCTTAGTTAAGTTTGTTGTGACAGCTGATTCTTTCCAGTCAAAATGACTGAAGAGTCAAGTCAATTATCTTGAAATACATGGGTTTGTATTTGTGCCTAGGTATGACTGATTAGTCTTTGGCTCCACATTCTGTTGTGATGCACCCTCCCTCAGGACCATGGGGCTTTCTCCCTGACTGTGCTGCTGTCTGTGCTATCACCTGGCCATGGCTGTGCACCAGAAGATGCTTCCATAAAAATCCCTGTGCTATCAGCTAAGTGGAGGGGCAGTCTGGAAACTTTTTACAGTCCTTTAAGCAAGCTTTCAGGAAGGCAGAAGTTTTCTCAACTCTGGTTTTGAGGACTCTACCAGAGACAAATATTTGGGACAGACAGCTGACAGAATGTGAAAATCTCCTCTGACACCAGTCATGTCGATATAAATGACATACACAGGTTACAACATCTGGACAATGTGAAAGGGAACTTCATAGCTTCAGATAAGCTAAAACCCACTTATATTCATCCCAAGCAGGGATCAGCTCCAAAGGGGGTTCCTCATCCTCTGAGGTCCAGCTGGCAGATTTCTAGCCTCCTGGCTAAGCATGCTCTTTCAAAGTGTGTGTGTGTATATACGCAAACACGTGCTGCAAGGGTCATCAAACACCATTCTTAATGAAAGCATTTCCCACTTTTGAAACCCTCTCGAAACAGTTGTCTACAGTGGTCCATGGCCATCACCCTCTTACTTTGCCTTCCAGACACTGGGGCAAACTTTTTACTTGGGGCTCTTGTGATAGGACAAGGGGTAATGGTTTTAAACTAAAAGAAGATAGATTTAGACTCGATATAAAGAAGAAATTTTTTATGATGAGGATGTTGTTGATGCTCCATCACTGGAAGCGTTCAAGGTCAGGTTGGATGGGGCTATGAGCAACCTGACCTAGTTAAGATGTCCATAGCAGGGGGATTAGTCTAGATGAGCGTTAAAGGTTCCTTCCAACCCAAACTATTCTATGATTCTGCATGCAAAGACAGTAAGATGGGCTGCATTCTGGAGTGGCAGCTGTCATTTCCTTCCTGCTTTCATGAGATGAGGTGGTTGGTAACTTGCTATAATCTGCATGTTCTTCCATCTGGACTATGTTGCAATGGGTGTGTGGGCGAAATGCCTGCCCCCAAGGGCCCACAGAGCATCACACCCTTGTTTTGCAGAGAGAGCTGCAGCAGTACTGCTGAAGCTGCAGGGCTGCTTTTGCTACAGAGCACTAGAGGACAAGAGGTTGCCTTGTTATTATGATCCCTGAGATGAAAGATGACATTTTGGTTGGCTGCCTGAAGATGTGGGCAGTTGTCTGTCATTAGTTGTGCCTAGCTTATACTGTAATGCATTTGTTACAATTATGAGGCTCAAAATCTAGCATTTGTATTTCGTTGCCTTTTCCTCTTTTTAATAAGTGAAAACAGAGGTTTGGATTTAATTATAAAATTTCTACACTCTGTGGTGAATTACCCTTAATTCACCTGTGACTGTAGCTAATAAATGTGAGTTCAAGATCTCTTCTTGACTGCACACACCTTGCAGTGGCGGTAGCTGTGAATTGGGGCAAGCTCTGTCCTTAGAGAGAAGCCCAAAGATGCGTTCCCAAATGGGCAGGCCCATAAAAAAGGTAAATTCCCATCAGTTGTCGCTAGAGGTCAGCGTTAAAGTAATTTTAAGATCAAATCTCTTCTTACCGTGTAGCGACTCATCTGTAAATTCGAGCTGTGGATGATTGTGACACAGGTGGGATGTGCATAAAATGAGTAAAATATGGAGCTTAAATAGTTGGGTTGAGTCATTTCATACATTCTTGTTATCTCTTGTTTTGATGGAGTGACTGCTTATTTACCTCAAGATAAGTAACAAGATGATTTTCCTTACTATCTTCTCTTTTCCCATCCCTGCTTACTTGCCTGCTTTATAATAAAAAATCCATGTTCCTTTTCAAATTTGTGGGTTATTTCTTTAGCAGAGTTCAAATCAAATAGCTGTTAACATAATTTTCAGTCAGGGGTTGGAATCAGAAGTTAAATGTACAGATCCTGTTACAATTCTGTTGTAATTCCCTGGTTTTTGCACATCAGTAGCTGGATATATATATATATATATAGGAAGTGGTGTCCATGTGTATGAGTGCATCTTGTTTGGAATCAGAGACATAAAACTTGCTTACCAAAGCCCTGCCTCTAACTTCGGTGTAGGTCCCTTCAATCTCATCTAAATACCCCAGCCAAAGAAGCACTGTTTGTAAAAGGCAGATGCTGCTCTGAGTTGAATTAGAATATTTAGTTATTTTGATTTTTTGAATATATGTGTTTTATTAAAATGAGGACTAGCCATTGATGCCTAATTTTTCCTTGTGGAAATAATATATACAGATCTAAGTCTAAAACAGCACAATGATCCATCCGTGCCAAGACGTCCAGGACATGACCAAGAGGAGCTGCCTGTCTGTGTTGGGGTATGAAATGTGTTTGTAGGCTGTGCCCATAGAAAGCTTCTGGATACATTAAATTTTTGGCTGCTTGAGAATGCCAGGCCATGGGTGTACAAGAAAAGATGCTTCCAGTTGCTGCAGCTCACTGAGCCAGCCCTAATCTCCATGGGAGTGATGGGCCTCTTGAGGAGTTGCAGTTATCTTCTGCCCGTGAACTTGCAAAATTGCTTGTGTTTGGGCTTGCACTGTGTGCTTTGGTCATAGCAGATTGTGCTTAGCAATAATTGGCACTGTGTCTAATCCTTTCTGGTTTAGGACATGGAAGAGAATTAGATGACATGACAATGCCTGGAAAATAAGAGAGTAGCCTTGTGTGAATGTGGTTACTCATCAACATGGGTTTAAACGTAGTGGTACACATCAAGGAAGGGAAAATAGACTTGATGGGGGAAGGATGGAAACCTCCCTGACTTCAGGGAGAGTGTGGTGTCTCATATGGCCTTTGAAACTCTAATGAATTTATTTTCAAGCATCAGATTATTTGATTATATTTACATTTCTAATTCCAGATAAAATGATGTTATTTAAATGGGTGTCATGCCTTCCATTTATAGAAGGTGAAAATGGCATTTGCATTCTGAGCTGTTTGAAAGCCTTGACTTCTCCAAAATTGCTTTAGTGTGAGAAACCAGCCTCAGTGATAATTACAGAGAGAATAGCTTAGCATAAATGCATGTGTATGTGCTTTCATCATTTTCATAGAAAGACAACTGAGTAGTTCCCAGCAGTGAAATCTCGGTGCATGTTTTCCATAAAGAAGATTCAAGAAATACTTAGGAATGCACCAAACCAAATGATTTGTGCCCTCACAAGATGCACTAAGCTGCTGGGTGAGTCAGTATAGATGGCTTTCCACAGACTATTTAGGAGTTTGGTAACATGACACAGATTTCTTCAGTCAACCTCTATTTCTGGGTTATTTTTATTAGGAAGGTCAGTGAGCTGTCTGAGCCTAATTATCCCATCTGGCGAGTGCGCTTGAGGCACACAAGTTTCCTGCAGTTTGTGTGCACAAAGAAATGCTGTGGTTACCACGTTATTTAGTCATCTCTGACTCTTTGGCTGCACAGGAAGGTGTCTGCTGGCAGCTGCCTTGCCCAGGGTAGCCTTACATGTGACTCTGGAAAAGACTTTGCCTCTCCAGTTTTATCGGGAGAGCTTGCTCTACTGCTCTTCGCTTTGATCCCGTAATTTATTTTTTTTAACACATTGTTTTATTGGTCTCAGTTAAAAGCTGTGTGTTGGTTCAGAACTTCTCTTCAGTGTTTCAGAAGTTTCTTTCATTCTTCTTGCACCATGAAACATTAAGTGGACTTTACAGAAGGATCTCCAGGTCTTCAAGCTGCATCATCTTACAGCTAGCATTGTCTATTTTAAGTGTTGATACCGACTTCTGCAAGCACAGGATGTAGTCAGCCCAACCATCTCCAGGACAGTTCAGCCTCACAGTAACACCTGTAACAGCCTCTGTAACAAACAGAACGAGTGTTGGAGAAGAATCCTGGTGGGGCAAGTACCACATCATTGGTCATGGGCACATGAGACATGGATGAAAAAGGAAGTTACATGTTAACTCTTGGGTTATGTCTTAGCCTATGAACTGTTAAATCCCTCTGTTCTTTCCTAGGGCATCCATTCAAAATGCCAGCTGAAATGAATATAGATTACTGACATATACTGTCGCTATATTTAAACCTTCACCAAGACTTTGTGCAAACACAAAATCCTTAGAGACATTTTTATTAATGAAGCTGCCCAGTCATATGCAATAATATAGATATATGTTTTAAGACATTAATTTCCATGCTTTGTAATCCTATTTCACATCTGAAAAGAATGTAATATAATTCTGGCTGGAAAATGTTTTAGATAAATCCATGAATTCAGTAAAAACTGTATGTTCTTTATCTGCTGCTAAGCTCTTTCATTAGTGGCTCTTGACAAAACTGTGCTGTGTAAAAGGTGGCAGTGAAACTGATAAAAATCCAATTTTCTTTGTTTAACCAGAAACAGGTGTGCAGTCTATGTAGTTTCTCTGTGAGCCTTGAGACCACTGGCAGGATTGAGATAGGTCTGTAGCTATGAGGTTTGCAGCTTCAATTCTGTCACTGGCCATTTTCCCATGGTATGAGCTATACCTATTTGCAGAGGCACAGAGCAAAGCCGTGCCAAACTGTGATAAAGATTATGTGCATAGGAATGATAAAAGGATACAAAATATTATTGTATCCCAGGAACACGCTGATATGAGGAGGTTTGAAAAATATGTAATAAGGGAGGGAAAGCTTGCCTTTTTTTTTTTTCCCCACCTCTGTCAGAAGAATTTAAAAAATGAATAAAACAAGAGTGTGCTAGCCCTTGTTATGTCCTCGTACACGTGCAGACTTGTAAAGAGAGTAAACTCATCTCTTCTGGTGTTGTTGTGAAAATGTGGGCACTTTTTGTGATATAATCATTGAAATGTGAAATGCTTCAATGAAAAGCTTATCATTCATTTGTTTGGAATATAGCTCAGAAGAAGTCTGGGGTACCTTGGCAATATGGAACAAAGTAATATTTTTTTCTTTTCCTGAGGAAGTTATTCTGTGACACCTGTCTGGTGTGAATATTTCTTGGTCCTCTAAGCTGGTCTTTAATTCTGCCAACATCTCTGTTCAAATAGTGCTTAAGTGATTTATGGAAAGGAGATGGAAGGTATGGGAATGAGGAAAAAATGAGAGAGAAGAATGAAGAGGAAGAAAGAGCAGAGAAGGAGTCAAAGAAGACAAGAGAGGGAGAATTAGGTACACACACTTAAGAAAAAGATTGTGTAGCCATAGTGAGGTAGGCAAGAGGTGCTTTTATTGCAGTCTGGTGTATGTTGTTACCTGTGTTTGGGGAAGAAGAATATACCCAGCCATAGGGTCAAGTCCAAATGTTTGTCTAGTGAAGAATTAGGGAGTGTGAGGCATAGAAAGCAGAGCTGTGGTGGCCATATATTCTGCACAGACCCAGCTTGCATCTGCTTGGCTGGTCATAACCCTGCAAGGCAGACGGGAGCAAACTGTGTGGTGCATGTGTCTCTGTCTTCCCTGAATCCATCCGTCACCGGCACCAGATTTATTTCATTGTTGTAATCATCTTCAACAAAGTCATCCATCACCATCTTAAAACTTTCCTCCCAGCATAGGAGCTAAGCAGCCATTTTACTGATGAGATTATTGAGATTTTATGTGTCTGACAGTGTGGCTTTCATCAAAGCACAGTTCTGTTGCTTTGGCAGGAGATTTTTTTCTTTTTCTTTTTTTTTTTAAATGTATGAAACATAGCAGGACCTTGGCACAGATAAATGCTTATTAAAAATAAAAGGGAATGTGGTGGTAGAGATCTGTAGTCAGTAGAGGCACTGGGGTGTTCAAAAAAATTGATACGGTTTTTTTGTTGGTGATTTGATTTTTTTAATTAGTTACTGCCTTTAGTCACAATAGATTTTTCATGACCTTGAAAGTAATTGTGAACAACAGAGGAACTTGAGGAAAGATTGAATGATTTCACTTCTGAGTTGTTTTTTTTTTTTTTTCTGGGTGAACAGGCATGATGCTTTTCCTTGTTGGCAAAATCTTTCAGTGCTGCAGATTGTAAGATACCATTTTGTCTTTTTCAAGTACAAAAATCACAAGGAAATTGTTTTGGGTCTTTTAAGAGAGTGTAGGAAAGATGAGAAGGTCCCCTTTTGTTCTAAGGTCAATATCCTATGCAAATTCTGTGTTAGATACTTTAGGGACTCCCAGATTTTCAGTGTCTAGGGCAAGCATCCTGAGCATGAGAAACTCGGAATGGGGACCTCATTCAGTATGAGTTCATGATATCCCTCTGCTGTGTTGTTTGAGGGAAGCCCATGAAGCCATCAAAGGTGGTGTCGGCTGGAAAAAAATATTTGAGGTTTGGGGAATAACTTGCTTTTTCTTCCCATTTCATTTTAAGAACATGCCATCTGTTTCAAACAGGAAGTTCTGAAATAAGCATTTCTGATGTCTGGTGACACCTGCAGCTCACGTGACTTTTTTGGTGATGGTAATGAATTCGTTACTTGGATAAAATTACTCCCTCTCAGCTGCCTTCGGGTGGTTTTATGTTTACTTGCATAACTCAGAAAGGATTTCTAGCACAGATTTCTTGACCGGATCAAGCAATGTGTCTCAGCATCTCAATGCCTCCTTCCTCACACCACATGATCAGAAAAGTCTCTTGCTTAGAGAGGCTTCTAGTCTTGGGGCAGCATTCACTACATTTGCAGTTGGCTTATCTTGGAAATAGCAGTAAAGGTTCTAAATCCCTGAGCATTTTGTGAGTGGAAAATAATAAGTAAATCCCTGCTTTAACCAGTATACAGTCTAAATGTACATTTCTTGTAAGGAGTATGTTGTTATTTTCATTAATACAGTTCTTAATGCCATAGTCCCCACACTATCATTTCTTAAACTATCAATTGCCTATCCTATACACAGGGTGGTTTCCTCACCCTGACACATCATCTATTATAGCCACACAACATAGGGGATTTGGACAGAACTGAAGAATATGTAATAAGTATGGAGGGAAAAAAATCTGATCATTATTATTACCAATGAGTGGAACAATTCAGTGCATTGGACTGATAAACCTGTGCCAACGTGAAGTTTGAAAGTATTGAAAAAACAGAAAATGGTGTCAGTCATTGATTTCAAAGCTTGGCCATTGAAGGAAGCAAGGAACCTTCAGGACACCTTTAAAAGTAATTATTATTCATAAACATGCTTGTTCCAGTTTAATAAGCTTGTTTGTTTAACCCTGACTTCAGTTTCTTTAATTGCTTTTATTAAACCACAAAGAAGGTGTACATGTCTAAGTAAATGGGGAACTTTCCACTTCCACATTCCAACCATTTATTAAGAGTATGTGTACTCAGGTGTTTATTAGTGCCATCAATAATGCCATGTTGCCCAGTTCACTTGGAAAAAAAAAGTGTAAGAGGCATTCTTAGATAAGGACTTAAGTCAGAATGAAGGTGTAGTGTCCCTCAGGTAGTTTTCTTGGATTAATACAATTGCCAACCTTCAGATTCACTGGTTTGGACCATAGCCAGGTCACATTCGGGTCATTGCCTATTTATAGTGTTTTCAAAATAGACAGTGCAGGTATTGATTTGTGTGCCCTCTTATGAGTGTTTCCTATGAGCTTCTGCTGTTTGCAGTTGTGCAAAACAGGAGAATTCAAATTGCCATTGCAACAATTTTACAGATTTTATTTAGCACAACTGCAAGAAGGAGTTCCTTGTCCTAGATACAGACAGCTAGAAACAGTGACTGAGCCCTTTGAGTTACCCAGTCTGATTTGGCTGTGTTGCAGGGCTTGTGGTCATGCAGTCCTAACAGACTGAAACTAGGATACACTGTGCTCTAACCTTATCTCTGGAGAAAAAGGAAACAAACAAACAAAAGAGAAAAACCAAAGAAGAAAATAACAGGATGACAGCACTTCAGCAGCATCCTGATCTAGGACAAGGTCGTTTGTTGCTCCCTGTAATAAACACCAACAGTTGAGTTTCACCACAGAAAGAAAACCAATCAAGTGACCCTCGTATCTATATTACATGTGCTTTACGGTAAAGTCAGAATTTGGTTATTTTAAGATTTTTGATAACAGAAGAGCAGTTGTGAGGTGAGAAAGCAGATGGTCCTTCCTCTGAACAACTTACGTCTTAAATAAATGATTGTGGAAGCATGAGGAGAGCAGGAGAAGGAAGAGGGTGAGTTTGTGCACACACCGTCATGGTGTGTGAAGATGTCCTGTAACCAAGTACTTCTCAGTGCTGAAAGTGTTCAAGGTGTTGAACTATTCAGATCTCTTTTTTCCCTCTGCAGCCCATGAGTTTAACTCTCTCTTGAGCTGTTGACCTCTGTGTCAACAGATGACTTGGAGTGTGTCTGACCATGGGAGACTGTCCACGGCATTCCTGTGTCTCTCAAGCTGTGATATGGATGGCTTGGAAAGGTTTGACTGAGGAGAGGTCTCTCCACTCTTCCTTTGATCAAGGTTTCAGGTTACCTGCAGTGCTTCCTAGTCTTCTCCAAGACATTTAGGCCTCTCTGTTTCTGCTATCTTTGGCCAGCAGTTTTCTGCACTTTTCAAGTTCCTGCTCACCTGCAAAGGGGCAGGAACCCCTTCCCCCTCAGCTCTTCACATGTGGATTGCTGCTACGTTGTCTTCTGGCTTCCAGGTGTCCCAGCAAGCAAGAGAGGGTTAAACCTGAGACTCAGCAGCTCATGTAGCATCAAACAACTGGCAGTGGAGAGACCAGGAGATTTTCTAGTGTGACTGCAGAGGGAGGTTGCACATATGGCTGAAGCTGAAGGAATGAGTGCTGCAGTGCCTCGGGAAGCTGAGCTGGCCAGCAGTGCTCAGGAAGGAACTTCTGTGGCACCAGGAAGCTGCTGTCATTCAGGACAGGATAGAAGCGAATCATCTCTAAACCACCTTGTTGTTTAAAGGATATGCTTTAGTATGTGGCAGTGTCATAGTCAGGTGTCCTCTCACATGGTCAGAGCAACTCTGTTAAGCAGTAGAAATCAGGACAAAACCAGCAGCAGAGAGTTGGTGCATCAGAGTTGTCAGTCATGATCTCTTCAAGTCATCTTTGGATTACTGATAATTAGAGGATATCTTGGCTCATTTGCCTGTGCTGTGAAGCTGACAATTATTTGAAGAGGAAATAAAGTGACCTCTGAGAGAGGTGGTGCTGACTGCTCTGAGCTGGGGGTTGCCACTGTGAGAATCATGCAGCCAGGCATTTAGGATTGCACATCTCTTCTTTGCTGTAGGTTTAATGTGATTTTAAATAAATGGGAAAATTGAAAGGCGTTGACACAAAGAGGAAAGTGCAAAGGAAAACTGGATGTCATTTAACTAAAAAAAAACCCAACCTGTTAGAAAATGCAGTCTTTGATGTCTTGGTTGTTTAGATCACATAGCATTAAAAATTAGATTAAAAACAAGATTAAAAACATGCTTGTTTTATACATCATATCTCTACCACTGCCAGCACTTTCAAGTTGCAGTCAGTTTAGGAGCTTTTAATGATAATGATCTAATTATTTTTAAGACTTGGTAGTAAACACTTCATGTCGATATTTTAAGGGTTTAAATTAATGATTTCAGTTCTACAGCTTGGTAAAAGCTATTGTAAGAAATAGGCACACGGTCTGAAATTCCATTGGCTGGGCACCCTTTAATCATACCCTATTCCATCTACATTACAAAACATTAATCAAAATTGGAAGCCTGCGAGTAATTCTTTCTTTCCTTGCTGTTTTCTCTGAATGGCCTTATTATGTTCAAATCCTGCATGGGTGTCGTGGTTGAGGATGTTTTCAACATCAGTGAATAGTTTGAGTCTTTCAGAGGTGAGGAACCACAAACTGGTGTTTTCCTATACAGTATGCTGTCACAGTTGCACTATTCTTTGTTTTCTTTTATTTTATTATTAGAGTTTTTAAGTACTTCCTTAAAAGTGGAGGAAGGAATTAAAATGGTTATAGTACAGTTAGTGGATGATGAGCACAGGATCTGCTAATAATCTTTTGGGGATGATAGTGATTCTGGACAGGTGATATTACAGATACCACCTCTGTAATAATTACATAATTACATGCCTAATAGTAATTATACTCTGAAGTAATTTACCCCTGTTTTTGAGCTTTGTGGAGCAACCAGCTCTGTTCACTGCAGGGATCAGACTCTGCTGCTGCTCTTGGCTTCCTGGCACAACAGCCTAAGTCCTGAGCCTTGATCCCACCTTTAAGATATTCTCTTGAACCAGCTCCGTAAAGCAACTGCAGTTTCTCCTTTAGGCAAAGGTTCAAGAGAAGTGGCAAAAGAACTAAGACCGAGTTCATCTGAATTACTTCCCTTGTGTGCTGTTGTTTTTTGTTCCAGCACAGCACTCAAAACAGAGGCACCTCTCACAGTGTGGATGAGAGAGGGCTGTGCTAGCTGTGTGGAGAAAGAAGTCTGTTCTTGTGCACTCATTTATATTTGCTAAGGGAGGCTGAGCACAGTTTTTGTGGTTTTTGGATAGCATAGTCTTGGTTTTAAAAAACAAACAAACAAACAAACAAACAATGATTCACAATTAAGCCTACAGTTTCAAATTTCATCTTGCAGAACAAAGACTTTGTCAGTCTTTTTGTGCTTTCCTTTGCTCTGAGTTTTCATGCCAGATGAACCAAAGCTGTTTACTCCCAGGATCAGTTCATCTTGCACTGTGGGCAGGTGAACGCTGACAGAGCTGAGCTCTCTTCAGCAACAGCTTTAAATGAATCATGCTGAGCCAGTGGCCTCAGCACCCTTCCCACAGAGTCTGGTGTTCCTCTTCTGGAGCTGGTTGGCAGGCAGCTAAAGCATGTGCATATCCCTGCACTTTGTATGCTACTTTAGTGTTAGAAAAAAAATCAGTTGTTTCTAAAGCAGCATGGTTCAGGAAGTCCAGATCTTACAAAAGAAGAAATTATTGTCACGGAGAGTCTTGTGTTTGCTGCTATATTTTAATATTTTAACCAAATACATGGCATTTTTTTCTCTGATTTACAATGCGAAGTAGAATACTATCTTTCCTTTTACACTTTATGCAATGCATAGAGATGGTGTAGTATATAATAATTATATGTACAGTACATGCTACAGTAATGTACTATATAGTACACACAACATACAGTTAATTCTCTGTGTGTGTGTATACATAGGTGTATGTGTGCACACATGTATTCTTAATTTTGAAAACCCTGCTCCTGCAGGAGTACTGGGTTTAGGTGTAATTACAGCATCTCATTGACCAGGAGAGAGTTGTGTATAGAATCACCCACTTACAATAAGTTAATGGCAGGATCACATCTTAGTCCCATTAGTGAATGTCCCCTGGTACATATTCTGTAATTGCTTTAACTGGTCTCTCTCCTAGCTTTCCTGAGCAGAAAATGCCACTGAAAGGCTGCCATAGTACATGGAAAATATATTTCAGTCCATGCTTCTAACAGGGCAGGTGTCTCCACCAATCTGTTTTAGTCATTGAGCTGTACTGAGAAATTTCAGCTTGTTACAGCCTGGAGTGATAAATTTTTGGGGTGTTTTTTGGATTGTGGCTGTTTGTAGGTTCTGATTTGGCCCTGATGACCACGTCTCAGCGGTAGCCTAGAAGTGATGAATACATTCTTACTGATGGCATACTTACAAATATATATATAGAGATATGTGTGTATATATATGCTTGCTAGAGACAGCCTTAATTATAAAAAAAAAAAAGAGTAAGTTTAATATAAGTATCCATGGATAACCCTGAAGTACCAAATGTGAACTAAATTACTCCTATGACTGATTTTGTAAGAAAGGATGGAAATTCATTTCAAAAGCCCTGGGCTCCATCCATATACTTTGTTGGTGCTGCCAGGAAGTTTTTGCCTTGCAGGAGCTCTCTCCGGCTGCTACTTTGTTCTCCTATCTGCTGGGCCAGTAGATAGTGAATCAGGTTTTCTTTTGGCAGGGGAGTTTGCAGCAGTGTAAATTGGTAACAGTCATTGTGCTTTTAGGGATGTGGAGGTGGCACATGAATTGCTGGTTTCTTCAAGAGAACAGTAGAAGCACTGTTCATGAACAGGAACTTTTCACACATATAGAAAGGACTACATTCCCCAACAAATATTTGTCCAAATGTGTAGATTGCCCAGTTTTCTTTGCCTGCAAGTGCACTAATTGATTATCATACCAAAAAGGCATTTTGATCTGTCAGTGCTGTGAAGATTTTGAGCCCATGTATTAACATGATTAATTTTCAGTTAATTTGTGTTGCATGTTCTGAATTTCTGGTATCGTGGACATTTTAGATCACCAAGGAGCCCAAGCACTGTGTGCACTAATATGGGGACTGAATTGGGTCTGCTAGGTGTAGGATGAAGCACAAGCAAAGTCTTTTGTGGTGTACAGGGGTTTTGAGAAGGATTCTTTTGTCTTTGATTAGCTGGAAGAAGAACTCATCAAAGACATGGAGAAACATTTTTTGCAGCTCCTCTCTGTTGTTAGATAGGTTGAGCTAACTTTCCTTGACCCGCAGGTTCATGAGCCTTCAGTAAATGTTGATGAGATGATAGTTTTTGACCTCTGCTGTTGTAAGCTGCAGCTGTTTGCTTCTGTCATAGTTTAACCCAGCTGGTAGTAAGTACCATGCAGCTGCTCACTGACTTCCTTCCCTCCCTGCCCCCAGTGGGATGGGGAGGAGAATCAGAAAAAAAAGGTAAAACCTGTAGGTTGAGATTAAAAGAGTTTAATAATTGAAATAAAGTAAAATAATAAGAAGAAAGAATAATAATAGTAATGAAAATCAGCATCTCAGTGATCTTTTCATATATTAAATATAGGGCCAATATGCATCTGTGCTTTGGATTGTTCAGTGCAACATGTCCCACAGCAGTCTTTGGCAAGTGCTTTGACTGCCAAAAAACTGTGGCATATCTGTGTAAATTCCCAAAGCGATACCAGCATTCTTATTCACTAGTATGTCACCTTAATTCAAAGTATTGTCAGGTGCTGGAATTGCACTTTGCATGCAGATCTGTGCAACTTACTTAAGAATATTCCATGAATTTATGTCCTGTGATGAGCTGAAACTTGGGTCTTCTTGTAGCATCCCACATGTTTGGAAAACTTTATTGAGAATGTAGCTGTGGAATAATATGTGACACACTTCAAGCAGCTCTTTCTTTTTTCCTTTATAGCACAAAATCCTTCTTTTTTAGCAAGTCCCTAGGTATCAGTAGAAGAGCATGAGTCCGAAGGACACTGGCTCTCAGTACAATTCTTTTCCATTGCAAGGCACTTCATTCTGTCTATTGTTGTTGTGAGAGCATGATCAGCACAGAGCAGCAATTCGAGGAGTTACAAGCTGGCACGCTGAGGAGACCGAGGAGTGCCAGCTGGGCCTGAGGAGCAGCATGATCCCTGGTTGTGTTTTCCTCAAAGTGCTTGGACAAGTTCCATGTTGTGAGCAAGATGGACAAAACACATACATCCAACAGCAGTCCTTGCAGCGCTTTTTAAGTGTGCTCTCCAGCTGTGTTTAATTACACCTCTAGCTGGGTAAAACTTCCCACAAGTTTTAAAAGTCCCTGGCCTGTACCTGGACTCATGCAGCTTAAGGTATGTGACACTGTTCCAGACTTCCTACTATTTGTCTTCTAATCCTTAAATCCTTCAAACAAGCATATTTTCAAAAGCCTTTTTTTTTTCTTTATAGTCAACTGCTAAAATGATTTGGCATCATCTGTCAAGGGAGCAGGAACTGAGAGACAAATCCTAGTCCAACATGTCCAGTGATAAGTTCTGAGTGATGACTGCTTTTCCACTAAACTCTTGTGTGTCTTTATAGAATTAATGTAATTTCTGCAGGCAATGTAAAGGTCTGATGGGGAGAGGGGAGTAATTTTTGGGGAGATTTCTTTAAAAAATCAACTAGTATATGTTTGGGGGGTTTGCAGAAAATTATTCTAATAATAAAACCAGGGCCTCAGAGTTTACTATCTTGGAACATATATACTAGTGAGACAAACATCTCAGATGAGAATTGTCAGCTGTACATGCTAGAAGAATTATCTGCAAATCCTGTCTACAGCTGCTGAGGGCAGAGCTGAGGTTAGTCAGCCTGCAAGCCATGCTCGTTTCTGTGGGTGGTCCAAATTGTCCAAATGCTTCCCCAGCACTAGGATGGTTTGGAAGGCTCCGTGCTTATCCTGTGCTGTTCTGGGGTGTGCAAAAGCAGGTCTCTGTGTAATCTCTGTGTCATCAACCACCCCTCTGCCCTGGGGGAGCTCTCTGAGGCCCCTGCATGTTTCCATGTTTTAGTTCAGATTCCTCTAGCTGTGTGCCTACCATGAGTCCCACTCTGGCTCTTCCCTTTCAAGAGCACTGGTCACTGGGAAGGACTGGAGCACATTCTTGGCACACACGGGTCTCTGAAGAGCTTGCAGCTGGGTCTGGTGCAGATTCATGTTTGAGTCCATTTCAGAAGATATTCCAGAAATGTTTTCAATCACAGACCTGGCCACCATGTGTCTTACCCTGATCCATTTCAAAGCCTCATCCAATTGTTCTCCCAAAGTTATCTCATAACACAGAAAGTCTCTCTGCATCGGACATTTCCCGCTGTGCCAGGCTGTGTGTCTGTGCCGCACTCCCTGTACCAGTTAGGCATCACTGCACCAGGTAGGTTTATCTCCCTCAGGCTGGACACAGCTTTGCTTCCTTTCCATTTGCAAAGGTGCTGGCTATATGCTGAAACATTAGTTTTGCCTTCAAAAGAAAATGCTTAAATTCTTGCCCTTATTCATAATCACATAGTTAACTACTCTGCAGCAAAGTAGCACTGGTCTGCTTTCTCGGCAAGGCCCTGTTAATGCAAGTCATTCAAGCTCATACTTCAAAGACCATGGAGGTAATCTGGTGTATAACAGCCATGGATCTGGCTCATTTTTCACATGCTGTGAACGCCACTAAACATATACATACAAACCTTTGCTTTGCCACAGAGTTTCCTCATGACCTTGAAAAAAAGATTTTAGAACTTTCTTGTGCTGAAAATTATGAGAATGAAAATCTCTCTTCCCTCATCTGCTCTTTCTTGCTTGAATATGAATTATAGCAGAACAAGTTTTCTTATACAGTAGTACATTGTATCATGATTAGGGTCTCTGCTGGAGCATTAAATATTACTATTCTATATAATTTTCATTTAAGCAACTGTTCTTGCTCTTCCATTGCCTTCCATGCTGGTCCTCTGTTTATGTGTGTGCATAGGTGCTTCATTTCATATTGCACAGACAGGTAATACTAAATTTCATAGTAATTTGAGCGTGTGTGTCTGTGTGTGTGCCACCCGAACACAGAATCAACAGCAGAAGTTATTTGTGTTATCTAAAACTAATCTATTTATTGAACAGATGTTGGAGGGAGGATGGTGGTCTTTCTTCAGAGTGGCATTTTGATTGTTACTCCAATATATTCTTACTTTGCAAAGCCTTGGTAGAATTTCATTGATTTGATATGTTCATTGCAAATGAAAGTTTCAAATGCATATAGAAATTATCAAAACAAGCACCAGTGTGTGTTCCTATTTGAAATTGATGAGGCTTTGAATTACCTTAGCCATGTATAACATTTTAGTGAAGTAAAAATGACCAAACTCATGATGTGAGTTTGGGAAGCCAGTTTATTCTGTTCTCCCCTTCTTCCCAAGCTCTTTAAAAGAAACACCTTCCCTCCATTTGTCCTGGGTCTTATTTGGCTGAATGTGTAGATTCTTTCTAAGCCTGACAGTCTGACATCTCTTTTGGTCTTTGGAATGATCAGCACTGCCCATGCTGCACCAGGGTCTGCAGGAGGATAGGCTGCTTTAGCCATGTGGTCTTGGGGCTCTGACTGATCATGTATTTTGATTTCTTATGTGCATTAAATCTATACCAAAAAAACCCTTGAAGTATACCTATCAGAAGATGACAGGTGTCTATTTGTCCCCTCCTTAAAAGTTCACAGGCTGCTATTAATGCTCTGAAAGGTGTTTTGCAGTCTGCTTGGCCTGTGACTTCTGCAAGTATATTACTCTAAAAGCATGAATTAGGGAACATCCAAACACATATATTTATAATATACTAAAAGCATAGATTATAAGTGTCCAAGTGCCCATAATTATTCACTGTGTCTCCTTAGTTTCATTCTTTTTGGGAAAGGAGATTTGAGTCCTCCTCAAATCGCTGAACTTCTTTGGAGTTAATCGTTGTAGTGGTTTGGTCCAAAATACTCATGACTTACTTATTTACCTTCTGTGAGATAAGAATTAGGAGAAAGCAAACCAGGCACAAAACTTAAAAGAATATAAAGAAGTTTATTAACAGACCTAAAAGGAAGGGGAAAAAAAAAATCAGAAAAATCATACCACACCTTTCCCCTATCTCCCACTGTAAAAAGACAACCCTTGAGATGTTCAGTCTGTTTACCACTTCCATAATAACCTTGTTCAGTTCACTTAGGGAGAGGAGTCTCTCTTGCTCATGCTATGGAGACATCTCCACAAGAAGTTCTCTCATGGCTTCAGTATCACAACGAGCCAGCCGCCCGGGTTGGTTCTCTGCTCGCATGTGAGAGTCCTTTCCCCGACTTACAGCTTTTCCCACAACTGCTTTTGAGGGTCCAATCTTGAGCTACTGGGGTACCATTTTAAGCTTGAGCTGTTCAAAAAACAAAGGTTCTCTTCACCCATCTCTGGGAGCATCTTCATCTCTAGGAATAGAGGCCCTCCCCCTTCCCTGGGAGCAAAGGGTCCCCATCATCTTCATCTCTAGGACTATCTCTGGGAGCATCTCTAGGAACAGAGGTCTTCTCCTTCCCATTTGGAGCCAGAGTCCTTATCACTTTCCATCTCTCCCTGTTCAAACTTCTCATCAAATTTCAGCTGCTTCAGCATTTGCTTATTACAGCACAGGTGCTTTTGCTTACAAGTTGAACGCTCCACCCCCCATGCTGTCATGAAATTACAACGAGTACTCTGATATATCATAGTCCATCACCACCATAGCTTTACAACAGAATTTCAGCTTTAAGCATCTCCTCTTTCTCCTCCCTCAGGATTTCAGCTCTTCTTTCTTTACTTGATGTCTGCAGGCTCCATCTGTTCTGGAAGAAACTTACAGCACTAAAAGGGTTAATCTCACCCAGGCCTTGCAGCTGGAATTCGCTTATCGCTGTTGGTCACATGATCTTTGCCGGGCAGCGGGCAGCTTCAGCTGAATCTTCAGCCGCACTGGAGAGGGGGGTGCTGGGCTGTGCTGTCTGCACGTAGCAGGGATGTGGGGGGGCTGCAGGTGGAACAGGGCCCATCAGCTCCAGGATGGCTGTGTCCCGACCTGGGCCTGGCCAAGCGGGGCCCAGCCCAGCCCCACTGGGGCCCCGTACAGGCCCAGCCCAGTGACCTGTCCCCCAGCCGGAAGCAAGAGAGAGCTTTCCCGAGGTTTGTCTATTCTTAAATGTGGACCACAGAGGCAGTCAAACTTTTAAGTGGCTTAAAAAATTGCCAATATTCAAACTAGGCACTTGATAGGTTCTGTCAGATCATAGAGGAAGCTGTAAGCACCTCTTTGCAAGAAAATCACTTCTGGAGTTACGCTAACCCATGACAATTGTTTACATGAGTGTGTGCACAGGTGCATGAAGACAGCAGTTTCCAGCAATGTGACATCAGAGTTTTGTCTGGAGTTGCATGTGCAACTTTTTTTCTTAAACTCTGTGGGGAATCTTTAGGTTTTGGATGGTTTAGAAAAGTCTATCAAAATGCAGAGTAAAAAAATGAGGAAAGATGTGGATGGTCAGCAGCATTCAGTGCTCAAACTTGCAATGTAATAACCATAGGGCAAAAAGTCATCCAGCAAGGGACTCCCACAACTGTGAAGTGACACAGCATACTGGATGGAGAAAAAGAAATAATTTGAACTTTGTTAAGGTATTCAATATGCTAATATTGGGTAAATCTTTAAAAGAAAATGTTACTGATTGAAAAGAAATTATATGAAGAAGCTCTTTATTACCCCAGTGCTATCAACTGAAGCCAATGACTAGCCTGAATTAGAAACAGAGAAATTTTCAAGAACCTGAGCCTGTCATAAAAAAAAAAAAAATAGGCAATTATTTTTATTGATTTCTACTGGGATCTTAATCAAACTCTTTGATTTCTGCTGGGTAAAAAAGTCCAAAAAATGCCCCTCTGAGACATGCAAACTTACAGTAGCTGTTCAAAAGCACCAAAGTCATTGCAGTATTTTTGATCTGCCTTGAACATACCTCAGAATTTTAGGGACAGCCAAGATGTCAGGACCAGCTTTTTTATCCATATTTTGCAGGAGCTGAGGAGATACATGGGTGAATTCATGCAACATGAATTACTATAGTGAAAGCCGTAGTACTTGCGAGGAGAAAGCAAATCCCTCACCAGGGTGAAGTGAACGTGCAGCTCAGAATACTTGTGGTGCCTGTCTGTGAAAACATGATGCAGTGCACCTTTCTGGTCAGGTCTGCTGTCTGTGCTTGCTACTGCACAGCAGACGGGGTCCTGCAGCGTTCTCAGAAATCAGGAGGGGTTAAGGGCAAGAAAGAAGGCAAGGTGGTAAATCTGACTGTAGCAGAAGGAGATGGAAAGACTAGAGGCGAAGACAAAGGAAGATAAATGAAATGAGAACTTGGAGATCTTTGCTTACAGTAATTTTATTTTATAGAACTCTAAACTTTTTTAAAAGGTAGGAAAATTTCTTACAGATGTTACCTGTGTGTACATGGCAGGTGAGGCACTTAGGTAGTAAGAAAAGTAATGTGCTGAGGGTAATGCTGGGGACTGCAGCACCTATAGACTTGGCAGTGGGGTAGATTTGAGAAAACTTGCTTAGATGTGAGGTGCTCATGCCCTGATAGCTGGAGGAGGAGAAAGTGCTTTTAAAATCTTTTTAATGCCTTGGGCCTGGTTTCCTTAACATGTAGACTACTTGCACATTTCTGCATGGGAACCTTGCAGATTCTTTCATTTCCTCACTTTCTTATTTTTCACTTTTATTTGTTTGTTTGTTGCTTTTTGGTTTTTTTGTTTGTTTGTTTTGTTTGTTTGGTTTGTTTTTTTATCATCCCTATTACTCCTCTACTGCAGTATGGCCAAGGTGCTCTCTTCTCCTAAGTCTATATGCTTAAATGCCCTCCACAATCTTCCTACAATCTTTTCACACAGCTCACATTTGGAAACTGAACATAGGGCAGAACTTAAGCGGGGGAAAATAAATGTGGTGAGGGTCGAAGCTTTTCTTAAAATCTTTCTCTGAACACTAAGCAAATGAGTAAGAAACAAAGCCACAGGCATTCTGTCTGTAATGGGAGTCAAATGTGATCAGATATGGCTAGGCAGGCTAGCCCTCTCCTTTAGACATTTTTTCTCACTTTCTAACAGCCTGGAAGTGGAATCTGTCCTTCAACCAGAAACCTGTGTTAGAAGTGATCTTTTAAAAGCAATGTCATCTGCAGGAAGAACCCACGACAGATTAGTTATTGGGGAAAAATAAGTGACTTAGTGCGGCTTTTATGAGTTCCACTTTGAAAAGAAGTGAAAGTTAAGGAGAGGAAGTGCCAAAAAGCAAAGTTTTTCTTCTTGCCTTCCATTATAGCTGCAATTTCATCCTATTTTAAGACTTTTCCCCTCTCTGGCTTGTCAGCATCTGTATTCAGTCACACAATTTTATTCACTAAGAATAAATATGCCATAATTAGCTGAAAGATGAGTCTCATAATGACAGGTATAGAGGTGTTTTATTTGCTAAGACTTTGTGCCCAGAGGAAAAAATTGCATAATATGCCAAGAAGGCTTAAAATCTGAAATCTAAATGTATCAATCTGATTATTTAACCATGATTAGGGTATTTTGATTTAGTTCCAGTATCCTTTGACATTTCAGGTGTTTGCAGCCCTAGCCAAAGATGAAGATGTGTTTAACCATGGTTTTTATTGCTGGCATTTTGAAGAGATGTTTGAAAGAGATCTGTTTGCATATGATTCCCTCATGGAATCCCATGTTTGCAACTATATTATTTTGCCCTGCTACTAGATGCTTTTACCTGGAGCAGTGCTCCTAATACAGTAGAAATCAGCTGACAATCATGCTTGAGGAAAGAGACCCCTTGATGTATTTTATTCCTTGATGTAATGTGCCTGGAATTATACAAATTTTATATAAAAGTTTCCATTCCAAAGTGCTTTAGTTTATTTTAAAGCATTTACATGGTCTTATTCAGTGTTGTGGTCAAGACTTCCCTTAAAAACCGTTGCAGAGTTTTGGTTTTGGTTTTTGGTTTGGAGTTACTTTGTGATTTTCCTTCTGTTCTGACCAATTGTCTCTCCTCTCTTGAAAACCCATCCACAGCTTTCGATCCACAAAGATTCCTTACAGTATTCATTCTTTATGCACGTTAATACATGGATTGCAATTGCACATGCATAACCTACATATAGACTTGGAATAAAGAATCAGAAAATAAATTACTAATCCAGTAATGGTTGTAGACTTTACAAGTACATATTGTGTTATTAATGGTTATGGTATCAAGTGCAAAGGGAGTAATTGCAAAGTAAACCCCAGAGCAAGACAGGAATGAGCCTCACCTTGCAAAAGGGAGCAAATTAGAGGATCTGCTGGTTCTTCCACTTGGGCTGATATCCCCCTTTGCTAGGACATCAGTTCTCCTGCAGGAAACATCCCCTTTCCACATCTCTGAATCTCACAAGTTTTGCAACACTCCAATCTACTCTGTAATTAAGAGCTTCTCATTTTAATTTAGTTTTGTCTTCTAGGGAGGTTCTTGAAAATAGTAACTTCTATTCAACACAAATTTCCCAAGTCTTCTTTATACTTACGCTGTGTACGCAGCAGGTGAGCAGTGATCATTTTTATCACCAGAGAGTAGAAGAATACCCCAAAGACAGATTGAGTAGCTATCACTGTAATCATGCATCAAGTGTTTAATTGTTGTAGGTTGTAATTGGCTGTAGGACATTCTAGAGTAATAACTTCATTAGAAACTAAAATTTAATTTTTAGTTTCACCACTTTTGTATTATTTTATTACTCTTTTTCTAGTGCACTAATCTGAGTTTTAAGAAAATCAGTTCAAAATG
The DNA here is from genome assembly GCF_017639235.1 of Corvus kubaryi. Taxonomy (NCBI): domain Eukaryota; kingdom Metazoa; phylum Chordata; class Aves; order Passeriformes; family Corvidae; genus Corvus; species Corvus kubaryi. The sequence continues at coordinate 12,212,664 of NW_024582056.1, forward strand.
TCTTGGAAATTATTTACAGTTTCATAATGCTTTGGTTCTGCCTAGGAAAAAACAAATGTAACTTTCAGATAAACATAAAAGCTCCAGCTGTTTTCCCCCAGAACTTTTATTTCCATAATAATTGCTTTTGGAGATAATTTTACAAGAAGAAGCATATAATATGTGGAAATATTTAAGAATAGGTTTACAATAATTCTATTGCTGCAAATACAAAGACTGGTTTTCATGCCTCAGTAACTGCTCCAGAGGTCTTACATGTTAGGGGGACAAAAAGGAAAAGAAAGCTCTAGGAAGCAGCCCAGCTTCCCAGTGCCAACTTGGCCATCTTGGGGACCATTTCTGGAAGACAATTTGGTTTTTTTCAGAGTTTTCTGGACTACTAATTTAATGGAAGGCCTGATCTGATTTCTTGCTTTTCCCTGAGCATCTTTGCAGGAGCTTGATGGCTACTTCTGTGAACAGGAACTCCAGTAATATTGGTAGTGCATGTCTCCTCTTGGGCTTAGTGCCTTGACATAGTGGTAGGGTATTTACATAGCTCAGCCCCTCACTGGGAATATCTTGTCTCTCCTTAGAAGAGCAGACATCTTTGCAACCTCCATCATATGAATTTTGGCTTCTTAGATTGTGAGTTTGCACTGGCTAAAACCAGAGGGCTCTACATGAGCCCTGGTGTTTTTTGAAGGTGTCTGTATCCTGCTGTGTGACTGGGATGAACTGCTGAATCTTCCTAGCCAAAATAGCCCACCCTGTGATGTTAGTGTTGGTGGCTAAATATGCAGACTCGATCCATTGATACCTCTTAACAAGTTGCCATGGGAATGTTGAAGGGAATGAGCTTGTTATCCTCACTTTGTGTTTCTTTGACTAGCCCCTGGTCCAGCTGTAATCTGTCCAGGTAGCCAGAGATCTGGCTGCTCCAAGGGGGTTGTGCTCTCCACTGGGCTCTGCCCAATTTCTCACATCTGTGCAATGGAATGAAAGAGCCTGCACTAACATCATCATGGGAGAAGAGCACTGCACTATCAAATGATGCTCCTGGCTTTGCAGCACATGGGAAAATAAATGCTCTTTAAGACTCTAAAAGTGAAGAAGTTGAGTGATGTTACGTGGAAGATTTCTTTTGGGTAGTACGTGTCCTTTTATGCGTGCCCCTGTGAGTGACATGCAATTTCTGTGTGGCTGCACTTCTCTTGGATGAAAGGATTTGTATAACTCACAGAGGCAATCCTTACATTTAACAAAGCCGGTTCTCGTATCTTTTATGATTCATGTCTCTCACTTCAAACCATCTGTCTTTCCATCTCAATAAAAAGGTGATTCCTTAAAATAATTTTGCCAGTCACCTTGCCTGCTTTCTTGCCCTTTTTCCTTCCTGCTTGAAATCCCACTAATTTGGTTTCTTCAACACCAGTGGCTTCCTAATCTTTTTCTTTTGCAATGAATCACCCTTCCGTCTTCTGGTTTCCCACTCTTCCTTCTCCAAAGCATTCCTGTATGCTAGTTTTTGATTGATGAGTTGTGTGAGGGTGATGCAAATGGAAATAAGAGGAAATCAACTTCAGGTAGTGATGGATTTTCATGTTGCAACTTAATATATTTAGATTTGCATAGTACCTGGTTGTACTTCTAAAAAGCTGGCTTTAGACACGGTCCTAAGTGGAGTATGTGAAATCTCCTCAGGAATGGCATCTCAAATTTTCAGCTCTGACTTGTTGAGTTTCTGATCAACAGAAAAATAACTATTATTTAATGCACCCCTTCCCATCCAGAGTATTTCTTTCATCCAAATGGTGGTGTTTTAGCATCTCACTCAGTATGCTGTGCAAGACCTTAACGAGGTAAGGGAGTGGTACTAGGAGCCCATGAGAGAAACGGGGCTGAAATGTGAGGAGGATGCCTGTGTGCTGGTGAAGGGCTCAACCTGCAGACCAGACTAGTGAGCAGCTGTGGCAGCATCTGTCTGCAGGATTGAGCAAGGACTTGCCTCTTCCTTTTCCTCCATGTACGGGGTCTGTAGGTGGCTGGCTTGCACCAGATCCCTGTTTTTTAGGTGGCAAAGCTGGGTGCCTATCCCCAGAACTGTGTCTGTCCAGAAGCAGTGTGCTGGAGCAGGGACCACTGCCAGACTTTTCCCATATCGCATCCGGGCCATGGAGCTGTGGGAGCAGGGCTGCTCAGGGTACCCTGCTTGGGCTACCAGGGGCAGGAAGAGTGTGTTCTCACAGAGAGATTTTCCTGTGATTTTAAATTCAGCTTCCTCCACAGGTACAAAATGCAGTCTTTCCAAAGCAAGCTGTGTCAGGGCTGTGTTTCATAACCACCAGGGGAAAATCGTTACAGGGGATGAAAAGGTAGAATTATTGATTGAGTAGCATGGAGGGCAAAGTATAACCTTTCTTTTGCTCATAAAAATACTGTGATTTTTCTCTGTTGTCGAGTAACTTAGGTACATATTAAAACTAGCCGATACGGAATTTTTCCTTAAAAACTCAGTTCTTTACAGGTATATTCACACAGTAAAAATATGACATTAAAACAACTAGCAATTACAACTGTATATTTTGTAAATTTTCACACCCAAAGAGAGAAATAATTTGTTAATACTGGTGACTAAACAGGTTCTTCATTTTCCTGTTCTGGTTCCCATGCATTACAGCTGTTTTATACAAGGACAGTTTTTTATTTCAGTCAATGGAGCTAACAATGCACAGCAAAGGACATTGTTAGAATTCATTGTATTTTAAAACGATGCGTGACATGCCAACAGTTGTAATTCATTCTTTGGCATCAATCCCTGACACTTCTATTCCTGTAAGAAAGGGTTCTGTTTTTCTGGTTTTAGGAGGAAGATTACTGGAAACATTCTAAATGAGAAAGGTAGAAGAGGGGAAAGAAGGTGGTCAGTCTTCTGACCATACTGAAGAAAGTCCTTTGTGGAACTGTTTGGGTTTTTTAATGTTTTAAATAACAGTTGTGCTGGGGTTCATCTTGGCTGGGTATTTACCTTTTATAACTTAAAGGAAATGGATAAAATAAGCACAAAAATCCCAGATACAGTCAAGAAACTGCCACAGGGCCAAAGTCTTCAAGTAGAAAGCTGAGCAGTTCAGATGGGACAGACCACTTATTTCTGTTACTGCACAAACTTTATTCCCTTTAAGAGTCTTAACCTCTGCTTCCTCTTTCTGCAGCTGTCAGCTTTGCTCACAGCTTGCCTGTATGAGAGGGTTACACAGGTGTCTGAGATCCCAAACTGCAGCTCCTTCAGTGATGACACCTCTTGCTCATTGGCGTGTATCACTTCAGCAGCAGATTACCTAGAGGGAGGCACGTTAGGTACATCTGTACCCCTACAACCAGAGCAAACCAGCTCTAGTGAAGAGAGGCTAGAAATCTGTCTGTGCATACAAGCCCCTAAGATCACAACTAAAACAAAGAAGCCCGAAAGGATCAGTAATGATGACACAAAACCTAAAATAACAACAAAAAAGCCAAACCAAGCTTTTATACAACACCTAAACTTGCAAGGGGACTGTTTAATTGGGAGAGTTGTCACTGTCTGCTGTGACAGTGTATCAGGACTTGAAGGATACTACATTCAGGATTTTGTTATAAATCATTCTCAGTAAGAAAGATAACCTCTGGTTTAACTGTATTCAGTGTGTTTATTCTAAAATGTAGTGAAAAATGGCTGATGCTTGACTGATGATGTTTTGTTGGTTTGATTGAATAATTCCTTGTAGTAGTAGGTAGCCACTGGCCATCCTCTCATATTGTATTCTTGCTAGCCAGTGATTTATAGTGACTAAAAAATATACTGATTTAGATTCTTCTTCCTACTGTACTTTGGTACCACTTTAGCTTTTGATTTAGTTGAAGTCTTTAGGGATTTTCCAAAAATAATTCTCTAAATCTTATCCTTCATTATCCTGCATTTAGCCTGTGTTTCAGGACATATAAAATCCTGACTGTATGTGCATTTTTGCCTAAGTTACTGACCGCTTCTCAGCGACCTAATTAACCTGTCTGATAGACACTACAGCCCACCAGTGCTGCAGTGTTTTGGCTAATTAAAATGTGCTTTTAGTTACAGTGTTTGCAGCAAATCTCTGAGGCATTCAGTTACTGGCCTGTATCATGTGCTTTTAGAAGAGCAGAATCTGTTTAAACTTGCATAACAGTTTTTTAGGATAACTTGTGGAGGATCTTTCAACAAAGGCATGGCTTGCTTAATCTGAAGAGTAAGCTGATGTTCCCAGTGCAAAGATGTCTTAGTGCTGAGCAGGTCTGCAGTTATCCGCATCCCAGTGACCCCCAGCAGGGTCACTGGGATGAATAAACAGCTTAAGAAAGGGAAGGATTAGCCCCATTAACCTCAACAGCAGGGTTTTCAAGCTCCAATGCTAGAAGTGCTGGGGCAGGCAGGCATCTCACCCTGCTGCAGCCACAGACTGCCCCATCACTGTTGCCAGTCACCACAGTGCGTGGCAGTTCTTCTGCAGTTTCTGTAACAGGGGGAAAAACCAGCAATGATTCGGTTTGTTTTCTTAGATGTGACTGCCCTCTCTGAGCTTCAGAAGTAATTTCCAAGTAGCCAGTGCTACTCCCATGCACTCCCTGGGCCCCACTCCATTGCAAGCACCTCTGCAGAATGCTGCACACAGGTCATGTCCCAGACCAAACCACCAGGCTCTCTTCCAGACTGGCTTTAGCCCAGGCTGGTTCACAGTCCAGTCTGGATGGTGCAGGGTGGAGCAGAGAGAGAGCTGCAGGGAGTGCAGGCAGGCAGCTTTCTGCAAGTGTAACCTGGTCCCAGCAGGCAGGGACGGTGCTAAGCAGGGTAAGGAGTGCCAGCCCTCAAGATTTACTGTTTCTCCCACAGCATTCTCCTGGAGAAATTGGCTGCTCATGGCTTGGACTGGTTCACTGTTCACTTGGTAAAAAAGCATCTGGATGACTGGACCCAGTGAGTGGTGGTGAATGGAGTTCCATCCAGCTGGCAGCCAGTCACTACTGGTGTTCCCCAGGGCTCAGCATTGGGGCCACACCTCAAATCCTGTGTCCAGTTCTGGGCCCCTCACTACAAGGACATTGATGTGCTGGAGTGTGTCCAGAGAAGGGCAATGGAGCTGGTGTATAGAGTGCATGTCCTATGAAGAGCAGCTGAGGGAGATGGGGTTGCTTAGTCTGGGGAGAAGGAGGCTCAGGGGTGACCTTATTACTCTCTAAAACTACCTGAAAGGAGCCTGTAGCCAGGTGCGGGTCACTTCTCCCAAGTAACAAGTGACAGGATGAGAGGAAGTGGCCTCAAGTTGTGTAAGGGGGGGTTTAGATTGGATATTAAGAAAAATTTCTTAATGAAAGGGTGGTCAGGCATTGGAACAGGCTGCCCAGGGAAACAGGGGAGTCACCATGCCTGAAAGCATTCAATAGGCCTGTGAATGTGGCACTTGGGGACACGGTTTAGTGGCAGACTTGGCAGTACTGGGTTAACGTATGGACTCAATGATCTTAAAGATCTTCTCCAACATAAAAAATTCTGTGATTCTTTGCTATCTCAGGCATCTGACATGGTTTTTCTCCATACATTCAAGCCTGATGTCTCTAATTTCCTAATCATCAGGGTTGTGACAGATCTGCAAGAAAGCTGAGCCTAAAATCGATGCACAGCTTGCTGGCTTCTAAGTGCTTATGTAATTTTCTGTGAGATATCCACAGTGTTCAGCTCATGTCTAATTGTTGCCATTTCTGGATAGAATACAGTGTCCCTTTACAAGTCCCAGGAACCTTGAAAACCATTTTAAATAGCCTATTTGAGTATTTCTGTATTTTCTCTGATAAAGGACGTTGTTTGATGCAGTTTATTTTTATGGCAGTCAAGCTTCATGTTTAATTGAGCCCTTTATGCTTCAAGGCTTTCTATTTGGCTCATGTGGTATTGGATTGTGTAGTGTTCGATGCTCCTTTGCTTCTTTGTATTCAGTACACAAAAAGCAGATATCTGAAATGCAGCTCACTGGATACACCTGAAAATCTAAGGAGACAGCAGCAGTGGCAGGTTGCAGACTGTTCCCTTCCTGCAGGCCATTTCTATCTGTGCAAAATTCTGCAGCCCTTTTTGGTAGTGGTAGCACTGGCGTTGTCAGTGGTTTCGGTAGAATTTGGCATTGTCATTCCAGGGATGCTAACATCACCACCAAGTGCAAGGTGATGGAGAATCAGAGCTGGGAAGAAGCAGTAGTGAAAAGGACCAGTCCAGTGGCTGTGGTGGCATTGTTTCATGTTCTGTGGGTCTTTTTGGACACTACTCCAATTTCTAGGACTGGAGGCAGAATAAAACACTCATCAGTACTGCTGTCACACATGGTAAATGAGAAAGTAAAACAACGGAACATGGTTGTAAACAGGGCTTGCGAGTCTCATCAGCAGAACATTAAAACCCAGCTCTTAAGTAGATTAGAGCTGGTTTATGTTCTGGATTAAAGCACATGCACGCACAGAGGCACACGTAGGCTACAGCAAGTGCCATAGCTTTGATACCCACTTTGTCACAGCAGTGCCACTGATGACATGGTCACCCTCTTTAGTTACGGAAGAGCTTCCTTGGGCTCTCTTCTGTCTGTCCACTCACAGCAGACACTGCTATACACATCCTTCTAAATTAGGTGGCAAAATGCTGATTGTTTCTTCCAATCTGTCAGCTCCCTATGCATCTAAAAAATATGGCCCTAACAGAGGGAGGGGTTTTATTATTCTTAAAATCACCAAAGTTCTGTATAGAATGAAAAATATGATGCTTTCATGGAAGGTTGCATATTGCACCCACTGTTTTTTCGTTACTTCCCAAAGCAGCTAGGAAATATCACAAAACAGATGAATACTTTTATTTTGCTTTTCCTTGTCATATACACATACATTTATTGGAAGTCTGTTAGGTTATCTGCCATGGTTCTTTGGCTGCCAGTATCTTAAAGCATTGATAAACTATGGAAATATTACATGGTTTTTCAGGGTCTCAAATTGCTTTTAAAATTGGGTCTACCTGAATCCTTCTTCTGTAATTGAAAATTGAAACTGGACTTGGTTCAGTTGTGTTCAGAGGTACTGAGGCAAGTAAAAGTTTGGGATAGACTGGGAGAAACCAGCAATCATGACAGTAGCAGGGATGATGAACTTACTTTTGTGAGAGAATGAGAGTCTGCTGTAATCCTGGTCACAGACTCCTTTTGCCAGCTGTTCTTTGTGCTTTATCTTCTGACCTGACATTTCGCAGGAGCTAGATGTATTATGTATATACACACATCCATGTGAGAGGGAAACAAAATCAAGTCAGGGAGATACAGACTCTTTAGAAGAGATTAGAGATTGACAGGACACAAAGTAGGTACCGATACCATCTCTGGAGAAAGTGATTAGATTTGAGAGGGACGAGGAGATAATGCCTGTATCTCAAAAATCTTTCTGTTGTGGTGCTACATGGCACAGCAGCCATGTTTTAGTGTCTCACCATGCCACGTTAGAATGTTTCAAAAACCTATCTCAAATATCTAAGCAGGTGAGAAGGGGCTTTGTGTCCCTGTGCACTGGGAAGCAGGCACAGCCAACATCTGTCCATGGTTTGGCCCTTGGCTGTCCTAGCTCCCCAGTGTAACTGCCAAAATGTCCTTGGCTTTGTATTGTGGCATCCCAGGTCACTGGCAGCAGTAGACAGCTTGAAATGAAGGCAGGTAGCTTGGCTACATTTTCCAGCTCAGTGTTTCATTAGTCTCCCTGGCATCTGCAATGGAGGAAGTCTTGAAACATCAGAAAGAAGAAAGATCTGAGAGATGGGAGGGAAGGCTTTGCTTTCCCCAGCATGTTCCTGGAATTACTGAGCAACAGAAACACTCTGGCTGTACATGGAAGAGTGTCAAGTAGCATTTCTGGACAGCAAAACTTTTATGTAACAGAGGCAGCAGCAGATTTTACTTGAGTGCAGTGATACGTTTTTTTCTATAAAATTTCTATCTGATGTAAAACTCGTAACTGTAATGAAAACATCAACTCAACTTTTTCATCTGTGGTCACAACAGAAAAGTGAATGTCAGGAAGTAGGAGGAAAATAGGAAGGGAAACAGGAAATATCACTGTGCTACTGTACAGGAGAGGTTAATCGTAAAGTAACGTTTTAACTCCATCCATTAACTCCACTAACTCAGCAAGGAGGAGCCATTTACCAAATTTCTGATTCAGACAGTGCTGGAAGCTGGTTATGTGTGCTTGCTCTGTCCCTGTATACCTCCCCCTGCATCTCCTTCTGGCTGCTGCTGTTGCAGGTGGACCTCTGATCTCACCCAGCACAGCTCCTTCTTGTATATTGTCACGGTTCTCAACACTTCCAGGGCAAAGTGGAAATCTGTCTTTCCACATTTTAACTGTTGGAACTGTCTCCATGAAAAATGAAAAAAAAAGTGTAAATAAAGCCAGGGGGGTAAGCTAAATATTGAAGTTATGCAGTTTACAAAGTGCTCTAATACCACATGAATGATGCCAGAATGAGTGATGCCAGTGATGAGTGCCAGAAAACTGTCAGGGTAGATGGGGCTGCTGTCAGGTGCCTTGGAAGTGGCCTGTTTGACTGCTGCAAGGAGCTATGAGAGGGGCAGCTGTGAGGAAGTTTAGTACAAACTAGAGCCCAAAGCAGTCTTACATCAAAGTGTTGAATTACAGAGGTTGTCACTGTAGTTTTAATTGGCAAAAATCTGCTGTGACTTATTCTCCAGGCAAGCACATTAACTTGCAGTTGAACAGATTTCTTTGTCCATGATTTGGTTTAACGCATGATGAAAACAGTTGATTAAATTGTGATTTACCAAATTGCTGTATCTCATATTTTTTTAACTGATTAGAACATGTGCCCATACAAAAGCAAGGGCAGGAGGAAGAGGAAACAGGAACAGCTCCGTGACATACAGCTGTGATTTTGTGGAAGGAGGGGAGGAGGAGTTTCAGAGAGGTGCTTCTGAGGTTGTCAAGGTTACAGGTGCTTCTGTAGGTGAGTGGCTTGGGCATTCTCTACTGAGAATTGGCATCAGCTGTTTCCTTCTGAGATAACAAAATTTGCATTTTAATTAGATTGTTGCCTTTGTCAACACTGAAGCATAGTGTATAAGTTGTTGGAAACTTTCCACAGGACCAGTGTAAGTATTTAAAAAAAAAAAAAATTACAACAGCAGTGTTTACCCCAATAATATTTTGAAACTTTTTTCATTTTTTAAGTGTTTCTAAGGTGAGGATCTCTTTATAATTGCTCAGTGAATTAACCATTCAATCTGCCTTCCTCCTTCTTTAGATCCCAGTAAAAACATTGCTTTTGGAAGCTAGGATTCAGTGTTTCAGATGCAGGGAAGCCAAGAGCTGCATGCCAGTCTGGTGCTCAGTGTGAGAACCGAAGATTTGCACTGAACTTGCTGCTTTGAGACATCGCTGCAATGGCAGCAACTGTGCCTTAGCCCTGGGAAAGAAATCTGTGCTGATACCAGCATGGTATGGCTCGAGTGGAGTCTGACAGCACCAGTTGTATACTTCAGGAAAACAAACGATGTCGTGGTAAATTTCAAGCTGTACTCAGAATTGATACAATATGTCATAATGAATTTTCTGCCAGGTTTAAGAGTGATAGAGCAAGATCTTCATCTGCTGTGAAGAAGTGCAGCACCACTGACTGCCTTAGAACTATATAAGTGTACACAGTTGGGGATGGGGCCAGGAGGTTTATACTGCACAGCCAACAAGCCAGTGCTGCACTGAGCAAGTACCAGGTGCTGAAGTTGGGCAGAGTAGTGATGTTGTCAAGAAGGAGCTCAGAAAGCAGGCAACCTCCTTTGTAGACTAAGGTGAACAAATTCACTGCTCCTGCAGCAGCAGCATCTAGTGAGAAAGGCCACTGCTGCTGCGGGGTTGGAACAGCCACGATTCACTCGGAAATGCTTTTCATGTGCTAAGCCAGGTCATTTTGCAAACTTGGAAACTCAAAAATGGCTCACCTTTTGAAAATCTTGCTATATCAATATAAAATGCCCAGTTTTAAGTAAAGCAGTAGTTTCAGCAAATGCCTTGCCATTGGGGCAACTCGTCCACTCTGAATGTGGAGGAAACACATTTCTGCCTCCCTCTTCTAAGGGAGACTGAGGAAATGGCATTCAGTGGCTTTCAGAACCAGGCTTTGTGTGCCTGCTGTGCCTCCTGGCCTTCCCACTGTCTGTTCAAAATCATCCATTCCTAAGTTTCCCTACTGTCCTTTTAGACTGGCAGAGAATCATTAGCAGCTTCATCATCACTGTCCCTCCAACTGGACTTGATGATCCTTGTGGGTCTCTTCCAGCTGAGAGTATTCTGTGACTGTGTGACAGGCAGGGGCCAGGGCAGGGCTGCTGGAGGCACAGGGGAGCCAGAGCAGCCCTTCACCAAGGGTCCCACCAGTGCTGTCCCACATATACCCCATCACTGTGCATCAGTCCAGCCATGTAAGTCTGGGTTCTGTGACTGCTCCTCAGAGGAAGAGGAAAGGGACAAGCATTCCCTGCCTGGTGGGAAGGGAGGCACAGGACACCAAGAGTCAGGACAAGCTCATGCAGCTTCAAAATCGAATGAGGGTTTGGGGTGAAGCTCAGAGCTATTTTCCCTAGAAGTCTGAGAGTTTGGAGAAATAATAAAAGGAGAGTTGTGGAATTATTTTCCCGTGTTTGGACACTATATTGCACTGACATTTATGTGCATGATGTTGCAGTAATCCAGTCAGTTCAGCCTTTTCATTGATGACCTTTTCTGTAACATTACCCACAATGTTGTGCATGATATTGCAGAGAAAAAGGTGAGGGCAAGGATGCCACTTGACTGTTGTCAGCTTAAGTACGATGCAAGATTTGCAGTTACTGTAATGATGGGTGCAAAAGCAGAACCAGAAAATGGGCAATTTTCTAAGGAAAAGTTCCATGGTACTAAAACAGCATTCGTTGCTGCCATTTATTTTTTTCAGGTCCCTTTCCCAGGTAGATGGTTATTGCTCTTCTGTGGATTTACCAAAGCAATGACTTTCCCCCATATAAAATAGTTTAGCAGTTGAGGTCTAACTTGTTGAATCTTTATATTAAATAATTATCTGATGTAAAAAGGACTCGTCACGCATGACATTAAAGTGTTGCTAATTGTGACTGGAGGCATTTACATGCTGAATCCGAGTGAATTATATTATGTGTGTTGCACCCTTTTTACTTCATTCCCTGGTTGGTTTTTATAACCAAGTATAACCTATAACATTTGCTTTTCCAGAATGAAATAAATCCTGTACAGGAGATTGACATCACTTTTGTTCCTCCGGTTTCTTTCAAATAGTGTTTAAATTTCAAGTGGTCTTGCAGGTTTCATACAAATTTTCTATGGAAAGTAGATTCTGCTTTTAATATTTTAACTCTTTGTATCATATAGCTTTGTAAATCATGGGGCTGTTTACAGTCCAGCATGCAAAACATCCAGGTATCTTTACCTAATGTGCAGGTGAACTCATCTTGGGATAAAACTTTATTAGGTGCAAGAAGAATATGCATTTCACTGAAACAGAACTATACAGATCAACATTCAAATATTTTAAACACTGCGGACAGCATAGTGAGCTCTGCTTTATCTTGGTTGAAACCCAGGGCACCTCCCAGTGTGCAGTGGGGACTCAGGAGCATTGCTTCCACCCCAAAAGTCCTCCTTCCAGTGTTTCCAGCTCAGTAATACTTTGCATGGACAGATGGAGGGACTGAAAACACAGTAGTATCACAGTAACATTAGGACAGTAAAGTCGGTGATTTTACGAGATATGCTCTATTTTGCTGTACATTCTGTATCCAAATGGGCAGGAAGTCACCCAAAATTGTGCAAGAAGCCACGTGTTGAAGATAATTGTCAAGTCAGTTCCAAAACTGGAATAGTCTGCCCAGGGAAATGGTGGAATCACTATCCCTGGAAGTGTTGAAAAGGTATGTGGATGTGGCACATGGGGATATGGTTTAGTGGTGAACATGGTGGTGCTGGGTTAACAGTTGGACTCAATGCCCTTAGAGGTCTTTTCCGACCTTAATGATTGTACAGTCTGTGATTCTGTGAAAACAAAGTATGGGCTTAAATATTCAGAGCATTAAGGGGTACCACTTGGGGAAGCAAATTTCTGCAAGTCTTGCAGGTCTCTTCTAGAGATAACTCTTCAGTGAGGAAAGGCTTTCTTTATGGCAAATTTGGCATCTAATTCTCAGGCTGTTGTGTGCACACAAAGACATAACCTGTTTCAAAGAGACAGCTATTGAAACTGATTTCTGAACTATTTGGTTTGTGCTTTAAAATGCGTGGCCCAGGAGGTGGGCTACATTTCTGTAGAAGAAGCAGCCATGCTCTTTGGTGCTGGTCTTGGAGTAAACCCTTAGCAGTGGAAGACTGAGCCTATGTGGGATATATTTATTCGTATGGTAAACAGGCAGGCAGTCAACAAGTGCTTTGTGCATCCATAGCCTTGAAGAATTTCAGCAGTATCAGATCAGTGCATCCTGGCCCCTGCTATAAATCCTACCCTGATGACAGTGGTGTCAAAGTGCTGTGGAGTGGCTAGGCTGTGCCTGAGCAGCTGCTGTGTGTGCTCATTAAATGGAAGGGCCGAGTTCCACTGGGGGCATATCAGCAGATAGATACATGGTTGGAGGGTTTAATGCTGCTCCGCAAGTGCATGTGGATTTTCAAGGCAGAAATAGACTTCTTTTTTGACATAAATATAGATAAAACAGCCCTCACAGCCTTCTGCTTTTTGAAAGAACCAGACTGGTCTTCGGAATGTTGTGCTGGTGGGTTTTTCTCCTGTTTCATCCTTGGAAATGAAGTGATTTCAGTGTACTATGAAAAGGGGCGTTTGTAGACTTACTGACTTACATAAAATGGAATATTTCATTTTATACATGAAAAGTGTGCTCACTCAGAAGAGGCTAAAGCTATTCCACTCTGCTGGAAAAAGAAAGGGAGCTAATGTGATACTATGATTACTACAAAAACTAAAATGCTTGTTTCCTGTGGGAAAAAAGTAATAAAATGTGTAAGTGGTTCTCTAGTAGCTTACAGTAGGACTGTTGAATTATCAACAGCTGGCATTTTCTCTAGCTTCAATCTGTGTTCATCTGCACCATCAGTGTGTGCCCAGGTCTCTGGCACAGTTGCAGGTTGCAAAAGGTTTTATTGCACCTTCCCATGTGGAAGGCAGGGACAATCCGTACCAGAAACCTCCAGCCACTTTGGAGGGCAGGGTCCTTGCATTCTTGGCTGCTTTTATGCCTCATACACGATGCCCGTGTTTGTTCAGTGTGCCCAGCGTTACTCACTCTGTGGGAGGTTTTCCATGCCCAGGTCTAGGATTGTGCTAGGATGGATTGCAGTGTGCTGTGGGTGTCACATAATGAACTCTCTCCTTCTTTTAGGCCCGAACTGCTTTGCAGAAACCCTTGTCATTCCAGCAGGCCGGGAGGTGAAAACTGATGAATGCACTATATGTCACTGTACTTACGAAGAAGGCACTTGGAGGATTGAACGGCAAGCGATGTGCACTAGACATGAATGCAAGCAAATATAGGAAATCTACAAATCTACGGACTTCTCGTGGTTTTTATAAAATATCCCACAGCAGAGAGCACCCGAGATGACCCAGGGAAATCCTAATGAGAAGATTCTGGCAAGGAGCAAAGAATAAAATACTGATATTTTGTTTTTCAGAGTAACATAATACTGCAAAGCAAAGAAGTGCATATATTTAAAACGTTTGGACGTAAGAATACCTGTCTTAAATGTGTTATTTTCACAGTGAGTACACTAAAATACACTATAAAATATTCTATGTATTTCTATAATACCATTATAGAGCTTAAAAATAAATGTTTTATATAGACATTACAGATTAAAGTATCATTGCCTCTCTTCTTGTATACATGTGCCATGGCTAAAACATTACATTTCTGTTCCAGTTTCACTATACGAGGGTTTTCTTGTGTGTTTTTTTTTGGTTCTGTTTTGGGTTTGGGGTTTTTTGCTTATTTTGAGTTTATTGGGGTAGGCAAGAGATAGCACATGACAAAACTTTGACATTCTCAGTTTTGGAAAAAAGAGAAGTAGAATTTGCTTTCAGAGAACATGTGTTCTTTTATGAACATAAATTTGCTGTAATGTAGAGGTGGGTCAGCTCCATATCTTAGTTTTATTTGTGCTCCTGTCTCCTGCTCCACAGCCAAGACAACTTGGAGCAGTGTTATGAAACTGGTCTCTCATAGCTGCTGCTATAGATATTTATTGAGACAAATTTGATTCTTAATATTCATTTCAGACATAAATTTATCAGAGGGACAAATATCTCTTTGATATAATATGGCATCACCAAGCTGGTGGAAATGATGGTAAATAACCGCAGAGCATCATTAATGTGATGCATAATGGATATGGAGAAGTGCAGCTTGGGAGGGCTACAGCAGCCAAACAAGCCTTCAGTGATGTGGCTCCACATTGCTAAATTGTGGGTAGGAGAGCTGGTTAGTAGCTGCACCATTCCCTAGACCCTGCTCCTGCCACCTTGTTTGAACGTGGCTCAGCATTTTGTTTGGCAGTGTGTACAGGGTCTGTGACACTCTATTAAAGTGAAAGGTTTAAAACTCCATCTTTGAATCCATCAGAGGATTTCTAGTACATAGTCTGAGCCTGACTACATCTGAGGTGAATCACATCTCCCTGCTTCAGCCACCCACAGCCTTTGCTTAAATTCATTTCAGTTTTAGTTTAGTTTATCACCAAATCCAACAATACGTCAGCTTTGAATACCTGTTAGGGCAGCGGCTCAAGAAACATGGATTTGCTTTTAAGCTTTTGCTGGAGGGAAGATTTGATGAATCAATATCTGAAACCAAAAGACTGTTGCTTAAATTCCCACTTACTCTTTGCTAATTTCTCCTGTGGTGTAACCTGGTTACCAGCTTTACATCCATACAAAGTAAGACTTTCTGCTGCTTCTGAACACTAAGGGACTTTTGCCAGTGACTTCAGTGGATCCCAGTTATCACCTCATGTCCTTATTTTGAGCATATTTCCATCCCTGTGAGTTATTTGGGAGTAAAGGATGTACGTTTTGTCTAAAACTTGCGATAAAGTATATATATCCATTTTATAAGAATCGTCGTCATATGGCAGAAAGCTAACTCCTAAGTCAATCAGACCCGTGCCTCATGGCTACATGGGCTTCTGCTTACTGAAATCAAGTGTCTGCACAGCTCTGAGAGAGTGCCATGAGTGCCAGTGGTCTTCCATGCCTGGCTTCTCAGACAAGTGGAAGTACCCATGTAGGAATCAGCCATGAAACTTGAGAAGGGAAGGTGAACTTGCAACTCAGCGTGGGATTGGCTTTCTGGGTAGGCTGCTTGGTGTCTCTAAGAGACGTGTGTGTTTTCAGTGAGTGGTGAGAAACTCACCATTTGTGTCTTTCAGTGTATGGCCATAATGAGTCCGTTTTTGGAAATCTCACCTCAGACTAGTCACACTTTGCTTCTCCCTCACTGAAGGCTCTTGTTAAGCCTTATGCCATTTCCTAGGCGAATTTCTGCTCTCTTAGGCAGTTCTTTTTGTTGAAGTAGTGAGTACAAAATCAAAGGGTTAGCTTGTAGTGTAGCTTTTATAAATATTTTCTATTGCACATTTTTACAAAAATATTTTTCTGTCTTTCAGTCCCGGTACCAATGTATTAGTGCCATTTTTACTCTAGTAATAGGATGGTCCTTTCAATTGCATGTGAAATTGCCCAGGCATGTTCATCTTGACATTCAGCACTGTGGGTGGTTTCTTAAAGAGATTATATTTTGAGATTTTTTTTTTTTTGAGAAGCAAACTTCAGATATTTTTAGATTTTTTTTTTATTTTTATGGAGTGATGTAGAAGTTATGCAGAGGTTTTGACCTTCTTTATGCTTAGATCACTGGCCACATTCAGCTTTGTCCTGTAGTATTATCACATGAGAGCTCTTTGGTTATCTCTGAGATGGGGACATGGGCTGAGTGATCTTTCAGGGCAGATCTCGCCAGTCTTGCCCAGTTTGTATACAGTGTGCTGTGGGATAGCCCCAGTAGGGAGCCAAGCACCCCACAGCCACTCACGCCCCAGCTACCCACACAAGTGGAACAAGGGAAAAGAAAGGAAAAGCAAGAGGTGACTCACAGGTCAAGGTGAAAAGAATTCAATAAAGAGAGACAGGAAAGAAGAAAGAAGAAACGAAGTGTGGCAGTGGCTGTCACTCACCACCTCCCATGGGCAGGCCAGTGGATGGCCAGTTCCCAAGCGAAAGATAGCCAACTTAACCTCGTTCCTCTCCTTTTTACTGCTGAGCAGAGCACTATATGGCATGGAACATCTCTTTGGTTATTTAGTTCAGGTCACCTGCTGGTTGTGAGCCCTGCCAAGCTCTTTAGTGCCCCCGTTCTACTCGAAGGGGATGAGTGAAAAGCAGAGAAGACCTTGGCACTGTGCCCACCCTATTCAGCAACAGCCATAACATGTGTCTCAGCATTGCTTTGGTCACAAGTCTAAACCACAGCACCCTACTGCCTATTATGGAGAGTAACTTCATCCCAGCACACGGTGATTCCACCAGCAACCCCACACAGGCACAGAGGCAAACATACCAAAAGACCCCAAAAGCCAGACTCCAACCAGTGACTGGACCAAGCAGCATGTGGGCCTTTGGCAGCAGAGCTGGGGTGCTGATGTTTGCAGCCTGATGCGTAATGTCACTTCACACAGACAGGCTTAAAACTTTCTTGTAATTGGAGTTGATAATGAAAATGTGGAAATTAAAATATTTAAAGTTAGCCATTATGGAATGCATTTGGGAACCATTTGCCTTTAAACTAATTTAATCTCAAAGCAATAAAAAACAACTGCAGAACTGCTGTGGTGGCCACATGTACTAATCTAAATGTTACGCTTGGTTATATAATATACCTGTTCATATGTAACCTTAAAAAATAAGGCAAAAGCTTTCTGCATCACTTCCAGTGAACTGAAGCCTAGATACTCAGCTGGTTTTTGCTTCAGTGCAAACAGGATTATTCATCCTGCACATGAGGAGTCCTTCAGCTTTGCAGGTGGGTTGTGTCTATTAAAGCTGTATTTCCAGACACACTGATAGCTCATGAATAATTTTGTATTCGAAGGTCTGTTGCTTGGATAATGAATATTCTTCTCAGATGTTCACATGTAGCTGCATTGGCATGAATATGAGATTTCTGCTTCTGCTTCACTTGCTTCTGCTTATTTCCCAGTTGAAATCAAAACAGTCTGTTTCTGTAGGAGTGCATTATACATGAATTTGTCTTCCAACCTGGGTAAGCAGGTGCCTGAAGAGATTACATTCTAGGTGGTTTCAGGTAATTATAAAATTGCCCAGTTAGTGTGCAGTAGGCTTCTCTATACTACTCATTTAAGCCACAAAAATGGAGCAGCTGATATTCACTTAAATATTATGTGGGTTTTAAAAGGGAAAAGGGGAAAAAGAGGAAATATGAGAGACAGATGAGCTGAGCATTACAATAGGAATGTTCAAAAAAAGAAAAACATAGATTTTCACAGAATATGATAAGAAAAGTAAATGAGAAAAGTATTTGGGCACAAATTGAAATACAGGAAATTCTAGTTGGTGATGAAAAAAAAAATCATACAGTAAAGGTGAATGAATACTGGAGGATGTTGCCCAGAGATGTTTTGGAGTCTCCATCTTTGAGGATGGCCAAATTCCAACTGGACACAGCCCTTAGCAGCCTGCTGTAGCTGAACTTGCATTCAACAAGGTGTTGGACAGGATGATCTCCAGAAGTGCAAAATTGAAAGCCAGGTTCAAATGACACTGAATTAAAGTCTTTAATACAACTAAGAAAGAAAAAGATATGATGAAAGGTTCCCTCACTTTGGAAAACACCTCTTCTAATGGGGAACTGTACTGTCGTGCTTGTAAAGTATTTGATGTGACTTTTGACAGTAACTTTTAATACCTAAATTATGATAGCTTTGTGATACATAGGAGGCTTTTAAAGGCACACATTATTTAAGAATGTAATGCAATCCAATTAAATCCTGCATTTATTCCCCTTATCAGGCAATGAGTTTTCTTCACAGCCTGTGTCAACTCGGGGTTTCTCTCTGCAAAAATACTACCTCCTGCTGCACTAAAAACCAAACTCAAACTGGGGAGACAGCACTGAACTGAATATCACAAACTACTTTCTGACTATCCAAGAATAGTCAAAAGTATTCAAATTTTTCATCACTTTTTGGTTAAAGTAAGTACTAGTTCAGAAAGTACATAACTTGTTCAGTTTTGAGATGACTGCCACTCCTGCCCAAAATCCTCTTTCCTTTGAAAATATATTTAGGCTCAACCACACTGAAAATGAAAATTTTCAGTCTGTTGAAATGTCACATTAAATAACTTCCGTAGCAGACAAAAAAATAAGCACAGCCTAGTGTGTTATTTATTTATTTATTAATTTTATATGCCTTTAAAAGAAATGCAGGAAAGCTCCAAACTATTAGTTACAGAGAAGTGGAAATAATGATATGGAATATTAAATTATCAGTAATAGGAAAAAATTCTTTTCTTGGCTAATTCAGCATAAACCAAGAGTATTTCAGAAACCCGGGTTAATACTGTTAACTGAGATCAGGATTTCTTCCACAGGTAGAAGTAATTAAGTCTTTGTACTTGACTACGGTCAGTGAATGAGAGGGAACATTCACAAATCCTGGTGTAAAGTGCCTTTGTTCATAGTAGGCAGTATTAAAGACAAACCTTTATAATCATTTACTTTACTTTTTCCAGTAAGTCCTGAAAGGTGTGCAAACTTTGTGAAACAAAGTGAATTTCACCTATCAGGAGGACCAAATCCCACTGTTTCTATACTCTGCTAAAATCTGTAAATGTGTGCATGGAGAAAAATGCAACATTCTGGTGTGTATAATACCCCAGGGAAAAATATATTAGCTTTGTTATTGTCTCTCAAAGTATAGATGCAAATCTATAAATGCCTTTAATGGATGAAATCGTCTGACAACCAGAGCTTTCCATTTCTGATGTAAAGGAAGGCAAATTATAAAAATGTCCAAATGTTGCTTAACCTGGGTGGGTATTTGCTTAAAAAGCTACATCCCTTTTAGAGGGTAATTCTCAAAGTAGTTTGCTATCCCTGCCACAGTAAGGTCCGTGTACTGTATTGGTACAGGTTTTAACAAAATCAAAGTCTGTATTTTCACAAAAGCAGTACTGCATATGGTGCTGTTGCGTTAGCCACTGCTAATTGAAATGAATGCTAGCTAATTTAATGCTGTCGTGAGTGGGAAGTCGTGGAGGTAACGTAGGCATGCAGTGCTTCAGCCTAACCTAACAACCCAGTGGGCTCTTTAATGCTGGTTACCACAAGAGAATTAGGAATAGGTGGCCTTTAGTCGTTCTAAGGGTTGCAGTAAAAGAGAGTTCAATTTCTTAACTGCCACACATTTTGTAAGCTTCTTTCCCAGCTCTTTATTTTCAAATGGCATTTCATAGAAAGAGCTATTTTATATATTCTGCTAGTTATGCCATTTGTACTGATGTTTGAGCAGTTAACAGTGTAACTCTGGAGAATGCTAATGATGCCTGCTTTCCATTTTCTTCCAAGTGCCTTAGTTGCATATGTGTTATACACAAAGCTTCATATATACTTAATTCAAACCGGAAAGGCAAATAATACAGTCTAGGTAGTTACTTTCAAATGTACTGTTTTCAGTTTGGTATCCTTCAAATCGAGATATCTTTGGAGCTTGACAGGCTGTGTCACGTTAACAAGATATTAGTGGGAATCTTACAGTATAGTATCCTAAGATAATGCATCATATTGAGAAATTATTTCTTAGATGTAGGACAGTATTTCTTTTTAGTCCTTTTGTCAGAGTAGAGTTTCTGAAGACACATATTTACCTCTGTGGTCCATATTTGTGCTTGAAAAAACAAATACCTGAAAACCTCATTTTCCAGATTGGACAAAGAGGTGAAAATGGTGTCATGGTTTCACCCCAGCCAGCAACCAAGGCCTGTGCAGCCATGTGCTCACTGCCCCACCAGCAGGATCAGGAAGAGAATCAGAAGAGTAAAAGCTAGAAAACGTGTGGGTTGAGATAAAGACAATTTAATAGGGAAAGCAAAAACCACACGCACAGGCAAAGCAAAACAAGGAATTAATTCACTCCTTCCCATGGTCGGGCAGCTGTTCAGCCATCTCCGGGAGAGCTGGGCCCCATCACACATAATGGTGACTTGGGAACACAAACACCATTCACTCCAAATGTCCCCCCCACTTCTTCCCCCACTTTATATCTGAGCATGATGTCATGCAGTCTGGAACACCCCTTTGGTCAGTTGGGGTCAGCTGTCCTGGCTGTGTCTCCTCCCAACCTCCCAAGCACTCCCAGTCTCCTCCCCAGCATGGCAGTACAAAAAGCAGAGAAGATCTTGGCTCTGTGTAAACCGTGCTCAGCAACAACAAAAACATCTCTATATTGTCAACCCTTCAGCACAAATCTACAACATAGGCCCATAACTGCCACTGTGAAGAAAATTAATTCTACCCCAGCCAAAACCAGCACAAATGACTTTCACACCTAGCTCATTGTTACATATTAACTCAATGGAAAAAAAAGGAAAGAGGTGGAAAAAGATTACAAACTCTGTAATATTTATTAAAAACTAAGCAATTTGTGAATACTAAACAAATAGGATTTTAAACATGAGGCCACTAGTGAATACCAACTTAAATAAGGCCCTTGGTGAATGATGATGACAAGGAATGCATTGAGTCAACCGCTTAGTAATTCTGAGCAGTCTTACAAAAGTAAAGAAGATGAGTGTCAAGAAAAGTATCGTGGTGTGTGACTGTTTTCTTCAGGTAAGACCAAAAGTCTTGTGCTTAACATGGTCTCTTAAAGATGGACAGATGACTGACCCAAGTGGAATGTTACATTCTTTGGGAAGAAGTTAACAGTTGGTCAGTAGTGATATTGAAATTAACCTTGAAAGAAAGTCTTAAGGATGTTTTTGCGTCGGAGGCTACATGGCATCATTTGTGACCTTTCAGGTACACTGTGAGCTGCTCACTCTAATCCTCTTAACCAAGGACTGAATGGGCAGGTGGATGAAAACTCCGGTACAGGCTCCTTACATCAGCCCTTGTGGAGAGAACTGAGCTCTGTCAGCAAAGGACTAAGTATGCAAAATACCTCTACTTTTGTATTCAAATAGCTTTGTGATTCAAATACTTGTATAATAATATTAGCCTAGCAGATATTCTAAAGACCTTAAAAATCAAGTAGTCCTAAGTGGTATGACCTAAAATATTTTACCAATATGATGATAAATCATTATTTCTTAAAAACATACGTGTTCTATTTATGTAAACAAAACAAACTGTACACATTTTAAAAATATTAATATTACTACGTCAACTTACATAAGACCTATTGCAAGAGTGAAAATCCCTCAGTTGTTAGCACTTTCTTACTACATATGTCAAACCACTGTTGCACCAAAGACAGTGAATTCCATTACTGCATACATCTATGGCCAAAAAAAAAAAGGAAAAAATGTGGAATTTAAGTGGCATTAATAAATAATATTTACATTCAAAATGTTTAAAATGCTTCTTTATTTGAAAAAGGAAATTTCTTCAGCATTCTATGTTGAGGATGAAAAAATTGTATATATTTTATACATCATCCATTTCTTACACCATACTTTCCATCACTTTTTACTGCATTTACATATAGGGGATATGTCCATCAATTACAATATAACATGTCCTATATGCAGTAATATTTTAAATATTCTTCTATATCTACTTCTATATTTCTATACTTCTATACTTCTACAGCTCCTTGTGTAAGTATTACAAGACAAAGCTGGAATTTAAGCTCCCGTCATTATTAAGAAGTAGTGCAAAACTAATACATCAAACCAGAAATCCATGTATGATGCAGAACAAGTGTTCTGAATGAAATCATCGTCTCCTGTTGGCTCACGTTACGCCATTTGACAAAGTCTGCACAGACTGCAGAATGACTTCATTCCAAAAGACAGACTCAGCATTATGCTCTTGGCAGAAAAAAGCAGGATTTGAGCTACTTGGTTATGACTACCCTGAATCATACTTTGAGCTGGCAATGGTAGCCTTTCTTTGGGATAGACCTTTAAGTCACAGCATTAGCATTCAGTATGCAAAGGTGTTTAAGGCTTTCTTCCCTTTTGTAGAGTTGGCATTTCCCTTGTTGGTGGGTTCTGCCTGTCTCAATGTTGACATCATAGCCACTGCTGCACAAACTTCCAGCAGGATTTTCAGTACTTGGTTTGGGTTATCTTTGTTTGTTGAGGCTGGCAGGATTCCCTGGATCCCCAGTGGCTGTTAGCAGCTCACCGAGCATTTTTTGCCACTGCTATTGATGGAAGGGGTTTCAGAGGTTATGAAATGTAAGAGAGAAGGAGTCCTCTGCAGGTGATGTAGCCTTTCCTTTTACTGTACAGTAGTACAGGCAGACCCAGATGGCTTCATTGGAAAGAGAAAGCTTTACCAGTAACTAAAAGCATTTTCCAAACTTTCTGTCTGGAAAATCCATCATCTTGTGCACCAAAGGAATAATTCTTCTCTTTTTATTGAAGATTATAGGCATATTTCTAGTCAATTCTTCAGAACTTTCAGTTTATTTAATTGTAGGAAGGTAGACTTTTCTTACAATGGGATAAAAACTCTATTTCTCAGAAGTGTCATCTGCTTGCTATCTAGCAGAAAGCATGAAAAACAGAAGGGAATCTGAAGTAAGGACCAGTAGCATATTTAGCCAGCTACTGGAAAGTTTCTCTAACTGTTAAATTGTTTCAGTCTTTTCACTAATGGAAAACTCCTATTTCTCTATATTCACATTGAAAGTATAAAGATCTTAGCAAAATACTCTTTACAGCGTATTTTACGCACTTGCTACATCACACCTCACAAGCCAAAATGGAGACGTCCTAATTTGTTCTTGTACAAACTAAATAGTATTTTGCACTTTCTTTTGATTTTTAGGACTATTTCAATATTCTTTGGATAATGCTTTTCCTTTTGAACTTTCAAGTTACTATGTTTCTGTAATATAAATAACCACTATACTGTGAGAAAGAGGTGAAGAAAACCAAATTAGAACTGACTATTCAGTATCTAGCCTACTAAAAATACCACAGAAATCAAGCTCTGCAGAAAAAAAATATTTCATTAAGTTACTACAGCATCTCATATCAAATTGTCTCTCCGGAGAAGGCCTAAGAAACATGACATTTTGTACTGTATTAATCTCACAGCTGCATATGATTAATATATATATAAAGCATACAAATTATATTTAAAAGTTTTGATGACATGAAAGTGACTCCATTGCTTATGTTAAGTAAAATTTAATGGTGGATCAAACACATATTGCCAAAATATTTAATTAACTTGTTCTGGAATAGCATGCTTTATTTAACATAAAACAGGATTTTAAAAGCCAAAAAGCATTAAAATTAATACAAAATTATATGAAATAAATTCTGATATGTTTGCACTTATCAATTCTGTTCATCCAAGATTGCTTTAAAGAAAGCAGAAGACTAAATGGAATTACTAATCATCATTAACTCTGTGTCTTTAAGGCGTTGCCTCTACAAAATTGCTCAGTAAAGGATTGGCCTGAGGCTTATCTAGTACCTGATAAACAAAACTTTGATATGTTTTACCACCTATGTTTTCAGCCAAAAAGATTTCTCAGTAGATAGATACAGCACACAATGGCTAATCAGGATAACAAGTTTCACTGACTAATTCAGAAAGAGATTCAGACTAGAAAATGGGAGAAGAAGTTGAGACAATAGCTCAATGTTTCCTGCCATTTTAATAGAAAAGCAGAGGTGGAAAAACAAATCAGGATAGTTTGATATTGAAGAGCATGAGACTGATGTGTGGAGGAGAAAATGAATGCAAGTTCGGATACAGAGATTCAGACTGGCAGATAATGCAATAAGTGAAAGGAGTTTATGCTTAGTGCACAGATTGTGTGATGGCAGTGAGAAATAAATGATGCATTGCACAACAGAGCCCTGCACAACAGCGTGCAGGAACAGAACTACTGGAACACCATGTGGAAAGAGATATTCTAAAAATAATAGAGGAAAGAACAGGTGTAACTGAACACCCAGCTATTTTGCTGTAATAAGAAGTAAAAATAGAGCAGGCTTGGTTATGAAACCTGCAGAGACTATGCAGAGGTTTTTTAATTTTTCCATGCTCTTGGGCCTACTCCATAACCTCTTTCATTCGGTCATATCCTTATCAAGACATGGAGACTAGAAACAGATGCACTATTCAAAGTTTAATGTTATTTAAAAGAATTTTAAAAGTCTGAGTGACATCTGTTCCAAAATAGAACTGGCCCATGGATGATAATATGAGGTTTTCAACATGTCTGTGGTGATAACCTATGACGGGTAAGAAATGTACCATAAGTTTTTCAGAAAAGGGAAAAAAAAATCCAAGAAATCACAGACCACCTGATCAAACATGTATAATATGTAAAGATTTCGTGAATACTGAAAACCATGCAGTTAAGTGTAAAGCAATACAATCTGATGTGTTTTTTGAATTAAGTTAAACATGTAATTAATTTGAAAGCACCTGATATGGCAGCACATACAAATGTAATTAACTACAAAAGACAATGTTTAGAATGGAATTTTAAAAAGAGTACTGAATGATCCTTAAAGGGAAATGAGAGTTGGAAAGAAATTGCTAAAGGGGTTACTCAGGAGCTTGCATTTAGACAGACTTTACTATTTCCATTAACAAGATTATCAGAAAAAGTCCCGATGGACAATGCTGACAATAAAATGTGAGAAGCTGTGAATAAAGGCAATGTGGAAATAGGCAAGAAGAAACAGAAGAATGAGAGTGGCCTGTATATTTGCTTGGTTAAAGAGGACTGTGAGCACAAACAGTAACAATGGAAAAGGGGAGGCATGTGCTGTTACGTGATTTGAGATAGAGGTTCTTTGGAGCAAAAGAAAAGAACTAATGATGTAAAAGGCACTGGTGAAAGCTCATCTGAAATACCATGTTATAATCTAGTGACCCCTTTGTAAGGATATTAAAATCAAACACAACACGTAGGATACAGGTTTGCTTTTCAGTGGTGAGGATGTGCAGTATAGAGTTTTATTTCCTTGGGAGTCTGTGGAGCCACCTGGGATTTTTAAAGATTATAGGGGATACATCTCTCCGGTATAACTGAAACTCATATCTTGCCTTGAGGTAGAATGATAAGCAGAGGATGATAAGCAGTGTGATTTGGATTCTGGGAAAGGAAATTCATGATTTTACCAACAGGTAAACCAGGGAAAAGAGAGTATTTTTGAGCATGCTGGCACTCAAACTATGGGACATCCTCAGCTATGGGAAGTAGGAGTCAGTCAAGTTTCAGGACGGGCAGTTTCAGCTTCTTGGGTCCTTCACATGTGGAAGCTTGCCAAAGCCTCTGCCAAAGAGGTGTCTGTTGCAGTCCCTGCTGAGCAGGGATCAGCTCCTTGGGTTGACACTGACATAAGGCTATGTAATATTTCTGTCTAGTGCAGGAGGTAATGGAGCATGGAAGCTAAGAAGAGAGTTTTTACTACTGACATTAAAAGGCCACCAGAGCTAATATGAAAGTTATGTTTTGAAGAAAAAAAGAAATACAAATTAGTTTAGTATCAAGTAAAATATTCTGAGGGAAAGGCCAAAACAAAACTGCAGTCCATGCAAAGCAAGTGATCCTAAAAAACCCCTGCTTTTCTAAACTTGATTTTCAAATTTAGATTTATTTTGCAAATTTATACAGAGAAATTATTTTACCTATTATTCTTATTATATTTAGACTTGGAATTGAGCATTTGAGTTTGTAATTAGATGAAAGCATTGCATTATGATGATCCCCATTATCAATTTAAGGACAAAAATAATTGTCTTATTTGTCTCACTGTAAAAGGGCCCTTGAAACCTACCTTGTCAGATTACAGATTTTATATCCTAATTACAAAAACACCATCATTGCTACTTAGAGGTCTGAACTCAATCTGATTGGTTTTAATTTGAATCAGGCCTAAATAGGAATTTAGGGTCTAGCTTAAAATCTAAATCAACAAGGCCTTATGAAAGTTCTAGCTAAGTACTAACCTGATCTGGTCCTTGTTACCTTGACAGACTTGTTCCAAAATGGTCTGGCATAATAATCTTATAAGGTGAAATATGAAAGTACTGAGTTCAATCAGAGCAAAAAGCATTGTAACAGTATTCAATTCTTATGATAAATGAATTTGCCTCTTAAGGCAAGAGTATGGATGTATTAGAGCATTCATTCCATGGATATTGCCTGGATGCTCCTGGGACAGAAGCAATGAACTCGTACCATTTGCAGAGTACCTTCAATGTGGTGTACTGCAGGGAATAAATCAGGGCTTTCCCTTCTCACTTCAAGTAGTTCCACAAAGAAAACACCTCCATACAGTGTTTTGCCTAAATCGAAGCGAACAATGTTTTTTTCAGAATCTTTGATTTAAAGAGGTCAGAATACAAGAAAAGACAAAAACATCTGAGTTAGGATTAAGATAAAGGATGTACCACTAAATCTTTGAGCTGTAGCTAAATAGAAACAAGACAACGGATATTCTTAGATATATTTGGTTTAATTTAGATAAACCTTGATCCATTAGTTCAATGCCTTTGAAAGTGTTCAGGATTATACAAATAGAACTTTTAAAGCTAATCTATGGCAACTTTGCCTACATTAGACAGCTGCAGCCCACTATCAATAGACTTGCAGCTTTCCCATCTGCCTAGATACTATTGTTTATGTCCACTTATATTTCAGAAATGCTTTCCATCTTTATTAGCTGTTTCTGTTCAATAAAGAGAAAATGCCAAAAGCCTCCTGAATCTAAGTTAAATGAAGGTGATGATGATGGTGAAGATGATGATGATGGTGATGATGATGGTAAGAAAGAATCAATCAAATATAATCATGGAAGACTAATTCCCTTACTCAGAAGTATTTCTACAAATACAGTCCTAGATAGGAAAAACATTAATTTCAATCAGAGCAGAACCTGCAGCACAGAATCACAGAAATGTTAGGATGCAAAGGAGCTCTGTTCCATCACGTGTATTTCATCTCCCTAGCCAAAGACAACGTTCGTTTTTAAGAACGCTTTATTTTCTTATGAATTTTGGACTACTTTTTATACACTGTTTTCCATTTGAATATTAAAGGATTTAAGTCACAGCAGTTAAATTTAAAGATGTGACTTCTAACTGACTAAAATACATAGAACACATTAAAAAAAAAATAGACCCATTAGCAATCTGAGAAAATGTAGCATTAAAAGGTGTCCATGCTTCACATCCAGACAGTGCTTTATTTGTGTAAAGGGACTAGTTATATAGAGAGAAAGCTAAGAGGAAAAAGAAAAAAAAAAAGTCTTTATAATACTTACATGGTTCAGTACACACACAAATTGGCAAAAACAAATTTATTCATGCTCTCTTAACTTGATCCCCTTGTATCAAAAAGATGCACTTTGGTCATGAGCTTTCCCTATGAATTTAGACTTTTTTCAGTGGGCGGGATGGAAGCTACTCAATGAATACGATGTTATTTCAGAATCCCTCATCCCTCTGTTGGAATCCCAAAGCACAGTAGGTATACAAAAGTATACCTCTTTCTTGGTGTTCCCCTGTACTTCCCTTCCCCTTTATCCTTTCCCCTCTAAAAACCTTTGAATTAACAGTTAACTTGGTAAGCAGGACTCCGGCTTCTGGCTCTTGAGTGTAACAGCCAAATGCCCTCAAGCAGCTAAAATGCTGCCCAATCAATAATAAAATCACTTTGAAGTGATGGAAAGGCACTCCCATTGCAGAACAGCATGTTTGTTATTTATAAGATAGCACATGTTCAAAATTTCCTGGTTGTCTTGCCACTTTTCATAATCTTAATATAGACTGATAGTGTGATCTGCCTTACCCATAATGGCAATACAATATTAGCAATTGTAACTGATAAAATTCTATATCCACTAGGACTTTTCTATCGATTTATTAATTTACTAAACAAAGTAAGTTTCATTTTTTAGTGCTGTTATTCTTTATTGTGAGAGTAGCTTATTTTGTTAGGTGCCTTTTTATTCTTCCATCTACCATACCTTGTTCAGTCTCTGAGGTGCATCACAAGCACTTTGCTAACATAAGGTGATTTTTTGTCTCTGTCTAAGGAAGCAACTGTAACAAAACATAATCTGATTATAGAAGAACAAAGCCAATGAAATAATTTATTTTTTAATTTACTTGTTTAAGATTTGAGTCAGCTTTGATGCAAGTATTTAGGAAATTTATCCCTCTAATAGATACCACACAGCTACACCTAATTTTCAGTATACTTAAATATTTCATGGGAACTGTCATTTATTTGCAAATTCTAATGGCAAGGAAATGTATAATTCTGGACTCTTCCCAGATTTACATAATCAGAATCACTTAAACAAAATAAGCTACTCCCTCTCAACTTCCCTGCTGTTGTGGTTTTATGAGGATTCAGCTTTATAATACAGTTGTACAGGAACCATAACAGTTCAAGCTCCTGGCTGTTTCTGTTATGGACTCCACTTTTACCTCAAGAACAATTAATCACGTTAACATCTAGTGCTTTTAAAAACTTTCACTACTCCAGCCCCCTACACAAACATATCAGTTCTTGAGCCTCCTGCGGTCAACCCTTTGCATTTTCCCTGGAATGTCTCTGACACATAGGAACAAAGGAAGATTTCAAGTACAGACTGAAGAAGAAGCATAATTATGTTTTAGTAATCCATTTGCATGGGTCCACACTCCTTATCAGCTGACTAGTACCAACATGTTGTGGTCAAGACTGGGGAATTATTAACTAAGCTGCTGGACTTCTCTCCAGGACTGACATTAGAGTAATCTGCCATATTAAGCATGAAATAAACTGTTAGCATTTGATTTTAACTCTTTATATTACAAGCTTTACCTGCCTCTGTCGTGGAAGTTGTTCTGAAACACCAGATGCTACATAGAAATCAAAAAGTACTTTCCAAGACTTGAAGCTACTTAAGACCACATATTTTACGACTGGCTCATATCAAAGTTTGTGTTCATCTAAATCTCTCACTGAAGAATTTCTCCTACTAACGTTCCAGTATTCTATAAAGCCTGCACATTGGCCTAATCTCATTTATGTAGTCTCAATAACCTTAGAATTAACCTTAACTAACTACATTTGCGAGGAAAGAGACTTTTCGGGTACGTCAGTGCCATCCACTACAAATACAGTTTTCAGAGAAACACAACTGACTAAAGATTTCATTGCTTTTATGAAAAAAAATGAAGCATAATTGGTATACTTTGTTCAGAAAGGGACCTTTTCAAATTACATATCTTGATACGTAGTGACTAATCTAATACAACATAGAGAAACAATGGCCTTTTTAGAAATGAAATAATTAGAAACAGTAAGTCCAATAAAATACTGCAGATATTCTTGTGTACATTCAGCTCGACAATTATGAGTAGCACCTCTTTGGTGTTTAGACACCTCTTGTAATAACAAAACACTTCAAGTGAGCTGATTGTATATTGGGACTCTTTTATGGGCTCATTCTGAACTCACAGCGTAAATGAGACTTTTTTTTCATGTGGCTTCAGTGTTCAGAATGAAGGTTTTAAGAACAGATCTCAGGTAAAAAAAAATCTCTTTTGGATTGACATGACACTGAGATTTTGTTGCTGTTGTACCAAGAAACGGCAAGAATCACAACAGAGGTCCAAGGCGAAATGGAATTATTTTATTGATTACAAGCTGGGTTATATATGGTCTGCAAGAGAGCATGATATGATTGGTCCCTTCATCAACCACCCTCTAGAATGACAGGTGGAGGTTCCACAACACCCATTCAAAATATTTTCTCCAGTGTACTAAAAACAATAGTTGGAAAACAAGTTTGCAGCTGTGAGATAAAGTCTTGGTTTACAAAAATCTCAAACTGTTTCTCAGCTAGCTTGCATGAGAAAGAAAAACTTCACAGGAAGCTGCAGCAGCTGGAAAATTCCTCTGCTCCTAGCTTTTTAGTATCCACAAGATTTCCGACTTCCACACTTGATGCCTTTAGTGAAAATCTGGTAGCGAAAATATTTTATAAAAACAAATTCATGTTGAAGCAAAAATGTATTTTTAACAACTTTATCAAAGGAAAATGAGTAACTAAGACACTAAATGGTCTTCATTTGTGTATAAACTATTACAATACACAATCACACTCAGTAAGAATCCTTAAATATCCTGTAATTTGGTGACATCTTCCCAAGACACATAATCACTTACTATAAATCAAGCCAACTCAATATTTCTGGCAACTCAGTTTTATCCAAGTCTCCTTTAGGCTCCTTCTGTTTTAAAGAAATGAAAAATTACAAAATCTCTCTCTTTGACTGCTGCCACTTAAAGAAGGAAAGGTATTTACGTTCATCTCATTCAGCTTCAGTTCTTGAAAATCAGACATCCACCCTTAGACTGTCATTTGGAAGCTGTTTATAAAGACCGAGGCACATCCATGGAGTGATTTATACGCCTGTTGTGCATGGCTGGGTGAAGGTTATTGGGGCAGTCAAAGAATGCCCCGTATCACTTTTCTTCCTATGATACTGTGCAACAAGGGACATTATAATGGTTTATGATACAAAATTAAAAACATCTTGATCTATCCACAGCTATAAAATGTTCTAAAGCTATTTGAAGTAATGTCAAATATGCATTTTTGAGCAGATCAACTGTCCTTTTGCTATTGATATGAATTTCACATTCAATACTTGGACGCACTTTTAAAATCAAGAAACTTTATTACTGAACCCTTGCAATACTTTCTGCATGTAAGCAGTAAATACCGTTAAATATAAAAATTCCAATTGGGCTTTTAAAGCAAGGCAGATTTTTACCTGAAAAGATAAAATTCTGTAGACCTCCTCTCTGCATTTTTACATGATGGCAAGTTGACTTAATTAATGGACACTCACAAAGGTCAGAAACTACTCTCCTTAGTATCAGAAGCAATACTTCCTCAGAAGTGTTTCGGGAACTGTTGTGGGGGGCTGTTTGATACCAGGCTATGAACTCATGGTAATTTTTAGAATGAGAATAAGCTGTGGGAAAAAATGTGGAAGATAATGGGGAACATATATGAAATCAAAAGAAGAAAAGTATTTGCATGTTTGAAAATAAAATTTCCAATTTAAGTCCTCAGTGTATAAACGAAACTCATTTTGCCCCCATACAGAATTTTAAATGATAAAATAGCATATGCTGGGCCAGTTGGAAACACTAAAGAGATTTTTACAATTCAACATTCTTATTTGCATCCAGAAGTAAGTCTTACTCTTTCTTACTGTAATTTTTTTTATAGCTTTTAAACTAACAGAAGATTACAGTAAGGGAATCAGGAATATGAACTCTAAGATTAAGAAGCATACAAAATACCCTTTAGTATGTGGCACAATATTTCATCTCACATATTTTGGCCAGTTACAGTACATATTTTTAGTCAACTATCACAAAAGTGTTTTCAAGGGCATAAAAACTGAACCCTCTTCCCCAGGGATCAAGAAGATGAACTACAAGATGAACTAATAGATGAACAGGCATTCCTTCTCTGTCAGCAGAGGCAAGTGAAAAAGTTTCTGTATAGGTAAGAAATTTACTTCTATGGATGGGTCGGCTATTTCACATTTACTGTGAAGCTAAGTGCACACCTGAGCATCTTTTACAAACAATCCAATGTACCATGTATGTGTTTCTAGTTCTTTCATGATAATCACTCTACTTATCCAAAGCTGAAAATCAACAGAGCACAATGTTAAATAGGAAATAGGAATAAAGAAATGAAGAGGAGGTGCCATGGTGTGGGTACAATCACAAAAATTAGAAGGGGTGGCAAGGAAAAAAGAAGCAGTAGAAACCAAACCAGCTGAGAGGAGAAGCAGAACCCCAAAAATATAGTACCAAATCAAGGCAGCTCATGAGAAACTGTATCTGAAATGTGCTGCTGCATATTTCGAAAATTTTTGTGTATATGTAAACTGTAACTTTTCTGTCAAAACTGTTTCAAAGAAACCTTTTTCTTGCCTATTCTATCAGGGAAGAGAGGTGCTAAAAGTCATGGTTATTCTGAATGAAGGCTACACTACCAATTTTTAAACTGTCCGAGGTTAACTTCAGCTATTGGGCTGTACCTTGTTTCTAAATGAGCACTGGTATGCATTGTAAATTTGAGAACAGAGGTAGTTCCTGCTGAGGGCAATAGGAGCTCCGGCCTGCATCTCTCCAAGAAAAAAATACCCTTTAAAGAAGAAAAGAAGAGCTAGTTATTAATGAATAATGTTGCCTTTGCAATCTTTCACTTTGTCAAAGACTTTTTACCTGCTGACAGAAGAAAATGTAATCAGAGCAGGAAAAAATAAGCTACAAGTATTACATCATTAAATTATATGTTCTTTAAAAACACAATCAAGATAACCAAGGCATTAACATGTGTAAAATAAATTCATATGGCTGTACTAAAATTAATCTAAAGAATAATTCAGTTTAAAATTATAGTACTTTAATGTGATTAAGGATTACTGCCTATTCAAGTTATTACATTTAGTGGGTTATTTTTCTTTTTTTAGTCAAGAACTGTATCATAAGTTTCTCAGTTAGCCACTGAGCTTCACTTAAGGCTCTGTAAATTATATTAAATGAACTGCCTGGTAGTAAATAATATTAAAAACTATTTCCCAGAGAAACAGAATATTCTTATCTCTGCATATTAAATTCTAAATAAACTTATTTATTTAAAATTGGCAAGATATATTTTAAAAAGTAAAACTTCTTCCAGGCAATAGCACCACACTTACATGGACTGATAACTCAAAATAAGCAAAGTACCTTATTATGAGGGTTCTATCAGGTTTCACTGCTGTTAGTTTATAAATAACGGGGGAAAATGGAGATTCCACTCAAAAAACTTCCCAGAAAAAAAGGACAAAGGTATTACTGCAGCCCTAGGCCCTAGGGTATATCACCGTGTCCTGCAGCCGTAGGGAGGAGGAGAGAAGATCCAGCAGGCAGGAATTGTGCAGCAAGATTGATTTATTTAATTATTTTACAAACTCTTTTATAGACTTTTTTCTTCATAGTCTAATTGGACAAGGGATCAGCCACCCCTTGGGGATGATTGGCTAAAATCCTAAAACATCCATTATCAAAATATTTTCTACTATACCATAAACAAGACTTTTCAAGGCTGCAGGTGTTTAGTTGTTTACATAACTCTGCTACCTCTTCTGTGAGAGAGAAAAGTCTCTCACTGACTTAGAAAATAGCAAGAAAATCCTTTCTAGCAGCATTTTTGTATCTACACAAAGTGGGTAAACAATCTCTTTTTATACCTCTATATAGTCAAACAGACTAACAACCTTTCAGTCTTCAGAGCTACTTCATGAGCTAGCTGCTGGTAGAGTTTAACCTGCAGTAAACCTCAAAGTAAGCAAGACAGGAAGTTTATGTTAAGCAAGTACTGCACAATGGACCTTCAAAAATTATATTTCTATGCCAACATGAGAAATGTGCTTAATACCATAAAATAATCCTTCTGCATGGGAAGATATGCGTTATTATGGTGGCCAAAGTCTTAACACAACTCCTTAGTTCAAGGCAGAGTGGAAGTAGGGTCCTGCTTGAAAGGACAGGTCATGAGCACAGCTCTTAAACTAAGTTCTTAAACTGAAAGGGAAGCGCTGCTCAAGGTCTGGGTTGGGCACTGAGCATGAGCCAGAGTCGTCCCAGGAATTCTGCATCAGGGTCACTTGGTGCCAGTTGTTGAGTCCTTCCCTCAAAGGTCTTCACGCAGGAACAATAAAGGTACGGGTTTAATAATAATGACATGCAGCTTATCTTGCTGTCAAAAAAAGCCTTGGGAACCTCTATATTAGAGTCAATTGTAATAGAATTCAAGGTAAAATTCTCACTTTGATAAAATATTTTTAGAAAATATTTTTTGTTTCCATTTTCAGACCAAAAAGCCCCCAAGACTTTTAACATTCTTAACTTTTAACATTCATTAACATAATTCAGGCCTTCTATGTAGACAATGCAAGGTTAGACAGTGTGGTGCAAAAGCAGCATATTTTCAGACTGAAAAAAATCAATGAAATATCTGTATTACACACATCTTAGGTCTTTTACTTCAGACCAGTCCTAATCTGGTTTTACAGGCAGAGCACATATTTCCTGAAGCAAACCTCTCCAATAAGCTTAATCCAAAATGAACTCAGTTTGTGCACTCAAGAAACCAGACAATGATCCAAAAAAAATGTGGTAAGTGGGTATGATCAAGCAATTCACTTCAAAGTCACACTCCTATTCAAAAAAACATGTTACTTACTGTAGACACATGCTGGTTTTCTTGATTTGTGATTTTAAGAAAGATATTGAGGAATAAAAATAACACAATCCTACTTTGCAGGAGGATATAGGACAACTTTTTTCCACAAGAAACTATTTAAGCTTTTAATTAGTTTTGTTGTATACATGACAGTGTTTTAAAAAAAAAATTAAGTGCTAGTAAAAAGGAGCAATATTAAAAAGAAAATGCAATTTCTTTGACAAGAATGGTTTGGGATTCCATATTTGCCTAGGCTCTTACAATAATGGTACACTGTCCTTCATTTTTTGGATGATGAAAAGGTTTTCAGTCTATGAACTAGATGTCATTTTCTCCTGTACACTGCAATAGCTAACAGATTAACATTGTCAGAAAAACTTCAGAGATTTGAGACCTGGAGTTCTGAGCTTCGATATATGCGACTGTCCGGTGTGGGCCAAAAGCAACAACACTGTTAGTTGACTGATGGCTGAAACACCTTTAAGATGTATCAAGGACAGTTTTGCTATACTTATATGTTACTGAACTACAAAAATGACAAGTATCTGCAAAAGACAAAGCTTGGAAATCCAGTGAAGAGATCTGATCAGAAATATTTTTTTTCAAAGTACATTAGCAGCAGTGGAAAAGTAAAGTGTTCTTCTGATAAAGTCACTGACTTTATTATAGATTTTTTATCCTACCTGTAAGGGTGAATGCTTCATATACCAGAAAAGATCAGAATTTCTACATGGGAACAATTAATTATTTTAATGGTATGTCTGTGTGTAAGGAATCTCCTTTCCAATCATGTAATCATGAGCCTGTTATACTGTTGGTTTCTAAAAAAGAAAAAGTTGTATAAAAGAAACCAAACTTAAAATGCCTTGTTCCATGGGATTATCTAAATGAATACGGCCTACTCAGCTTAATTTGGGTTCACATACAGAGTTATTTTTAAAGGAAAATTTTTAAAGTGGCTAAAATATCCACCCTTCCCTGAAATCCAACATTTTTTCCATGTTACTTCTCTGCAGCAGGTTCAGTAAGACAAGTGAGCAGGTTTGTGATGTGAATCACATTATATATTATTCAACATGTTTGATGGCAAATTGAACATGAGTCAGCAGTGCTCTGGCAGCCAGGAGGGCCAAGTGTGTCTTGGGGGGCATCAGGCACAGCATCGCCAGCCGGGCAAGGGAGGGGATTGTCCTGCTCTGCTCTGCACTGGGGCAGCCTCACCTCAAGTGCTGGGGGCAGGTCTGGGTGCCACAATATAAAAAAGACATTAAACTATTGGAGAGTGTCCAAAGGAGGGCCATGAGGACAGTGAAGAGCCTCGAGGAGAAGTTGTATGAAGAATGGCTGAGATCACTTTGTCTGTTCAGCCTGGAGAAGAGGAGACTGAGGGGAGACCTCATTGCAGTTACAACTTCCTCATGAGGGGAAGAGGAGGATCAGGCACTGATTTCTTCTCTGTGGTGACCACAACAGGACCCGAAGGAACGGCCTGAAGTTGTGTCAGGGGAGGTTTAGGTTGGATGGTAGAGAAAGGTTCTTCACCCAGAGGGTGGTTGGGCACTGGAACAGCTCCCCAGGGAAGGGGTCACAGCACCAGCCTGACAGAGTTCAGGAAGTGTTTGGACAACACCCTCAGGCACATGGTGTGACTCTTGGGGTATCCTGTGCAGGGCCAGGAGCTGGACTCAATGATCCTTGTGGGTCAGTTCCAGCTGAGCTTATTCTGTGATTCTGTGATACTGTCAACTGCAAAACTAAATGAGGAAGGGAGTTAAGGGAACAATTTTTCAGCATTTGGTGTGATATAGAAAGTAGGGGTACCCATTGAAAAGTAAAAAATTGTAGACCAAACCAAGGTCCCTGTTTTTAATATTAGACGTATTTAAATGGTGGGGGGTTTGTTTTGTTGGTTTTTTGGGTTTTTTGGTTGGGTTTTTTTTGTTGGTTTTTTTTTTTTTTTGGGTCAGAGTTTTGTTTTTAAAGAACAGTTAAAAATTATAGAGGTAATGTCAGAGACTATTAAATGGGATGGTCCTGATGCAACCTCTGGTTCAGGGTGTCTCTAACCTGCAGACTGCCAAGAGCAAGAGTCAGCACCATGAAATCTTTATTCCATTTTTGGCCTGTTTTTATATTTTTCCCCTAGCAATCCTTTCTTTATCTGTTACTGTAAGAGACAGAAAAACAAAACTAAAAATGGACCTCTTAGGTAAACCTGTCTTTGGGATTACATGTAGCCTCTCATTTGCTGTAGGTATCAGGAAAAGGTTCTTCACCCAGAGGCTGGTTGGGCACTGGAACAGCTCCCCAGGAAAGTGGTCACAGCACCAGCCTGACAGAGTTCAGGAAGTGTTTGGACAGTGCTCTCAGGCACATGGTGTGACTCCTGAGGATGGTCCTGTGCAGGGCCTGGAGCTGGACTCAGTGATCCTTGTGGGTCCCTTCCAACTCAGCTTATTCTGTGATTCTGTGATTCTGTGAATATGTCTCTATTATACAGGATGCTTTTCACAAAAGCAAATTCAGAGGTTCCTTGGAGTCAGTGGAAATTGGCGTGTTTTAAAACTGAAGTGTACTTTAAAATTAATGATAAGAGAGGAAGCTAGACTATTTTCTAGGACCCTCTGGAATTAGAAGGATGCAAAGCAGAGCTATTTCTGTGAGAACTATGTTACAGATTCTAAATCCCACTGAAAAAGTATGAAATCATGTATCAAGCAAGGTTTATGTATCCCTTAATTTTGTATAATTGTATTTAAAGCTAATGTTCCTGTATTTTAGTTTCTCTGTTTATTAAACTTAGAACCAACAGATTGATTCTTCTTCCAGTTCTTTCAGTGTAAAAAATGAAGTTACTCCCCATCCTTTCACCCCATCTCTTATTCGGACCAGTTTTACAGCAGATCAACTTTTGTATTTTGAAATTATACCATAAGAACAAAATTAAATGACAGCAGAATCATGCCAATGGGCTTTTCAGAAACAGGTTTAGAAACAGCTATCAGTCCAAACCATAAATTCGGATGAAACTACTGGGCATGCTCAAATTTAAATAAGCAACATATAAAGGGAATAGGGAATATTATAATGAATAATAATGAATAGGGAAATTCAGTGATTATTCATGCACAGAAGCAAAAGCTAACATATATAATAGTTATATATGTACATATAAAACACATAAGTGTGTATATATATGTACATGTGTACTTATATAATAAACTTGAGTTCACTGAAAAGCTTCTTAGGAATGGCACATGCTCTGTTTTGTAGGACTCTGACAGTCTTATCAGGAAATAACTCATGTATCAGTTATAAAGATAAAGTTAGTATACAGACAGGCATATCCACTAAAAGCTTCTTCCACATATTTCTTCTGATTCTTTTTTCTTTCCTATACACAGAAGAACTGCTTGATATACCAATAGAAGGTTTTAGAATATCTGGGGTTTAGCTTGTACTTGAGAGGCTGAGTGCAGGTATCTAATTTCTCAGTTGCTTTGTTTTACAAAATTCTAGGATGCTCTTTGTTCAGTCCTATGAAAGGACAGTCACAATTTTGCCACACATATATGCATATATCTTCTGCCCCTCTTCCATGCATATATTAGAGGGTGGTATGTCTGAAAAGCAGTTACTTTCCTGTAAATCCAAATTCCTATGTTCATTTTCACCCAACTAGAACAGGCCTATTCCAATGTTTGCATTTGGAAATAAAAATTGAAACACTATCTTTTTATTTGTTCTATTTGGCTGCTTAGAAGAACATCAAAAATTCTGGTTTATGCAGTAAAACTCTAAAATTCTGAACTTAAGAAGCAATTATTTTGAAGAGTTTTTTCCTCCATTCAAAGTATATTTTAAAAACCTCTTATTCTCAGCCAGCCCAACAGCTGCTTAAAAACTTCAATTTCCAGATCTCAGTACAAAAGAGCCACTATGCCAACTGAAGAAAAATTACTTGCTAATTTTAAAGTTGTAGTGATTTTAAATTAAATTTTATGCAGTATTTAATTTTTCATTACTCTATATGTGGACTGGAACAATCTGTGAACAAAGCAGCTTGCTTAAAAGCAACTGGGTTTTAACGCTACAGAAAGGAAAGTTCTTACTGCACTTTGTGGGCCTTTATTGTAGTCATGATGTTTGAATGCATTTAGCTAGAAGGACTTTTGGGGCACAAAACAGCTTCTTAGGCTGTTTATGTGTCAAGAGCTAGTGTGTCTGAAAGAGAATCTGCTTTTTCTAACTCTGACAGTGCAATGAAAGATAGGCTCTCTTCCTGCAGATTTTATGCTTAAACAATTGCATTTATTTATTTTAAAACATCACAAGAAGAGGTATTTTATTAGTCTTTCCTAAAACTTGATTCACAATTCAACATTTCCATTTTTTCTTTCCTACAACCATACTGAAAAAGTATGAAATTATGAATCAAGCAAGGGTTATGAATCTTAGTTTCCCACTGCTATGGAGATTTGCTATGACAGATATTAGAAGACTCAGTAGTCACACAAAACCCCAGATATTTTACCACCTGCAGAGGATTACACCCATTCTAAAAGGAGGCAAAGTGATCAAATTCTTCTTTTTACACAGCAAATATTTAATGAGCTAGAAACTTTAAATGGTTTTTTGTCTGTTTATTTTTCTTTGAATTAAAAAAAAAAAAAGTATCACAGCTCTAAAATAAGGAGTGTCTCAGTGGTATTTACCAAATTGTGGTGGCTGAAGCTGAAGTCCTTTGATTAACACTTTTCAAAAATATTTTTTCCCAAACCTATCTCATCCCTATACAAAGGAATACAATCAGGAAATCATAAATTCTCTTACTGAAGAGGTTTTTGCCCTCCTGCTGCTGATTGCAGTACACCTGAAGTTGCCACAGAGCCAAGAATCCTTGCCACCATGTTTTTTTTGCTAGTGAACCAAGGTTGGCATAGCAACTTGGGATACTACTCAAGCAATCTGCCCTAAGGGATTTAACCCTGGAAGAAGTCTGAGGTCGCCATGGTTTTCTGTTCTACACAGATGAAACTGCAGTTTGAGTAAACAGAAGCCAGAGGAGTGAAACAGGCAATTTTTGTTAATTGTGAATCAGAGGTTTTCTTCTGTCAGATCAGATTAGGCTTAGTACTTAGACACATGACAATACTCCTGGTACTGTGTCTGTCATGCATCACAGACTGGGCATCAAAATATCTCAGTTACAGTGCAGGGTGCTCAGATAACCAGAATACATTAATCCAAAGGGAGATTAACAGCTTGAACTACAACACCGCCTGCAGCCTTAAATACAAATGAAACCACTTTGAGGCAAAGAATGCTAAAACTTCAGAGGGCAAAGTCC
This sequence comes from Corvus kubaryi, assembly GCF_017639235.1. Taxonomy (NCBI): domain Eukaryota; kingdom Metazoa; phylum Chordata; class Aves; order Passeriformes; family Corvidae; genus Corvus; species Corvus kubaryi. The sequence goes on from NW_024582056.1 coordinate 12,252,650, forward strand.
ATTATCAGATTGAGAGCAAAAACACAGGGCAGTGTTAGACAGAAATCACATAAATGAGAGATGCTCTACCATGAAGGTCGGCACATAGAGGATTAAGAATGAAGAATCACTGTGATATAAATGGTATTTCAGATTGTGTAGTAGGAAAATATCAGATCAAGGACAGAGTTCTGATGGACACTAGTATAGACTATGAGGAAAGCAAATAGAATAGGATTTGCCTTGTAAAAGGATGAATGGTTCACAGTCTAAATTGTAAAATTAATAAGAGTTTAAACAGGCTTATAATTCAATCATAACTCTTGTTATTCTTTTTAAAATTGAAATTACACTAAAGGGTGAGACATAGAAGGAAACAAAAAAGCAGAACTTGGGTTCCATGTTCAGACTTCAAAAAATACTGTTGGTGACCCAGTCATTATCTCTAAGCACTCCTTATTATTTGAGAAAAACAACGTATGTACAAGTAACCCAACATACTCCATGAAGAAACATGACTTTTACCAGATTTACCAGGATGTGGTTGCTGGTGACTCTAAAACAGTGACTCAGCTCATCTGCATCCATTCTATCCTTCTGACATAATAATTATGCAACTACTAAAAATGAGCAATCAAACAAAAGCAGACACAGGTTTTCATGCCGTGCTAGCATATACAGACAATGACATCGTTAGAGGCATCTTTCTGAAAAAGAATTTTGATACCCTTAAGATCAACAGGTATGTCCATCCCATCTAAGAGTCAGATTTTTTACAGCACTATATAATGCAGAAAACAGCAAACTACATTTTCAATTGTACAGTACTATACTATGGAAATAAATGCCATTTACAGGTTTCAGTTTTTAACCATGAAGCATGAAAATTATGAATTCTACATTTTAATGCATTTACCAAGTCATTTTCCATTGCAAATCTTTAATACTTTTTCTCAAAGTTTACTAACCAGCAGGTTAATTAGTAGTTTATTGGCGTAAAATTGTATATGTTGCACCTCTCTTTTTATTTCATCAAGCTCTCTTTGTTCTTTCTTAGAGCAATAGGAAAAAAACCCCTATGTATCCATAAGTAACAAGATTATTGTGTCATTATCACCATAACCTGCCAAGGTGGTAAATTCTATCATACCACTGTAAATTTCCATGACTGTTTTGTAAGCATGTATCATAGGATGCAGAAGGGCATCTGATAGAAAATGAAGGCTGAAAAAAATATGTACAACCTTTTCTTCCTCCTTTCAAAATAAAATCTTACTCTTTAATTAAAGTTCTTTGCTATTGTTCTTATTTTTTCATATTTTCTCCATCATAAAAATACTTACCTTAGATACTGTTCAAAAAAAAGAGCATTTATGTCAGGTATTTTAAAACTGCAGGATTTAAAAAGTGCAGGATTGAATTTAACCAAATTTTGGTGGGGAAAAAATTAAAACACACCTGAAAATAAAGACGTTGCCCTGCATCTCAAAAGAACACTGGACCCAAGCCTAGTATACTCACAATGGTCTGTCACAGAGATAGTGAAAATATTCTTTCTTAGTACTAAATTGTTTAGAAACAGAATTGGGATAAAACATTTAAATCTTACCTTTTAACTTTCAAATTGTGCTGAGCCATTCAAGTAGTAGTCACATTTATAGGCGCCAGAGTCAGAAGAGAGAAAAAATACACCAGTAGGATGAAGCTTTATACCATTCAGAGCCATAATTGAACGTTAAATAATGTTATAAAATACTAAAAGAAATCTTTAAATTATTTCCCATAATTGTTTCACCTTTAGAGAAAAATTTAACTGTCAGATTTTCCAGCAATTGTTTTGTTTAATGAGAAAATAAAGTGATAACTTTGTATTCTAAAGTTAGATACATGCAACTTAGGAAGCAATACATTCTTAACTCTTCCTTTTTTGGTTTTTTTTTTTGTTTTTTGTAGAATATAGCATAAACTTTAAGCTTCAGGTTCTGTGAGCATAACAAGTTAGATGGAGTTGGAATACCTACAGTGGAAGAAAGCAATATTTTAAAATAAACAGGTGGAAGAGTACACAGAATGTTGTTATTGTTACAACAATCACAGAAAAGAATTATCTTGGTTTCATGAAAATTATGAGCAAGAATCCAATAAAATACAAAAAAAAACCCTTAAAAATGCTGTGGGATGACTTGTTAAGCATACGTCAGTCAGTACAGAATTGTAATTAATCAAAACACTTAAAACCATTTAAAACCATTCAGCAACAAGGGATTTGATAAAGAAGGGCCTTTTCTTTTAAAAATATTTTTACTGAATTTGTTACTTTATACTTAAAGAAGAACAGTGGGAATACAACGCATCCCACTATTTTTAAGCTGTTTTGTCTTGGTGCCACACTTAAAAACTCTTTGCGAGTTGAACTTGGAAGATAGAACAACGATATTAATACAACTACTTAATTTATAAGAAAAAGCAATCAGCAAACTTTAGGTTAAGCTACACTCTTTAATAATTGGGGTTTTTTAGTAGGTATTCAGTTAATATCTGCTTAATATCTTTACAACTATGAGTCACTATGGCAACAAAAAACGCCAACGGTCTGATATTGAAGAGCACCCTTATTCTAAATAGCATTTAATTTTAGATTTAGTTTTAAATATAGTAATGTTTTACTAAAGATCTGTCACATTTTACATTAAGAGTGTTCATATTGGGAAAAATGGGAATAGGCACTGTCTAAAATGCAGATACAATTTAGCTGCCTTGTTACAATATCCTATGTCAATCAATATATGCATAAACCATCAATGAAGCAATAAACTTGGGTTCTGTCATTACTGTGACCTTCTTAATTACTTCATTAAATAAAGTATAAGGTATTTTCTATTTTAGTTTGCATTTCATTTATTTTAAATAGAAATTAAAAACATGTATAAAGATTGCAAAGCTTTGTGAGACATTCAAGATTTCTGGAAGAAAACCAAAGTCTCATTCAGGTGGCATTCATGTTCAAGTCAGATCTGAGGTTCTCTGAGAGACTTTTCAGGGGCACAGAACTGAAGCCAGCAGGAAGATGAGGACAGCTTTTAGCCTCTGAGCATTTTGTGTTCTTTGTCTCCACCTTCTGCTTGGAAAGAATGTGAGTTATATGGAATTAAGGCATTGTTATTTCTAATTCATTTGAAGAAATCTGAGAAAGAAAGTAAATAATAATGGAGGAAAAAGTCTCAAATGCAAGAGGCAACAATAAAATACTGAACGTACCATCAGTAGCAATTATTTTGTGAAGACAGGCTAAATAATTATGTGGCACCAGATTGGTGCTTGTTGCTAATTCAGATTCAGTGGGCAAAAACTAAAAGCAACAATAGTCACATGAACTGATTATAAATTGAGATATTTTCTGGGGACAACAAGAAAGATGGTGTTGAGTCACAACTTGAGTTTGATTTATCTTGATTGAAGCAATAATTTAAGCAATAATGGGTAATCATCAAGTCACCCCTTCTATTATAAAAATTGCAGTTGTACCTCTCTACAGTGTTGTTATGGAAAGCAGAAGCAAGGCAAATTCTCCAGCTCCAAGGACAAGAAAATTGGGGTAAAAGGACTGCCTGTACTTGTGATTTCAGAATGTCAACAGAGTATGCCACTGAAAATACTTAGAAAGGAGGAAGAAATAAAACTTTACTTGAGAAGGGAAAAAAAAAAAGGAGACAGAAGATATTCATAAGAGTATCTCATAGATGGTGGATTTCTGTGATTAACAGTTTAATTAACTTCATAATATTTTTTTGTTATGTACCACTTTCTCAACTGTGTTTGAGGAGCAAAATTTTTCAAATGTTTTATTTCCCCCAAATACTTCCTGGAATAATTAGAGGCTTTTAATTGAAAAATAAAATGGATTAAAATCTTTTCACTGTAATATTTAAGTCTTTTAGAACTCTGCTGCACTGGCACAAACACAATTTTTCACTAAAATGATGCTCCCAAAAGAAAATGAACAGATTCCCCATTGACAAAAATCAGCATATGTTCTGATTTTAATAAAAGCATAGTAATTTCTAACAAATAACAAAGCCTACCTGAAAAACAGCTCGTTTTAAAATTCCATCTGCCATTATTTTCTGTCACGGTCCATAAATATTTTATGAACTGTCAAATTGATTTATGTATCATAATTGAAAGGGAAAAACATAATCCACCAAAACCAAGTAAGTTAATGAAAGAAGAACTGAAAACAACTATATTAAAAAGAGAGTATTCGAAGTTCACCAAAAGGCAATGGAATAAATGTATCTAGAAATGTTAAGCACTGCAAACTGACAAGGTATGAGCAGATGTACATAACTTGCAGGATGTTTAGGTACTACTTAATGGAAGAAGAAATATTTTTTTACAGTAACACCTTAAACCCGAAGATGGAGCTCTTGAACTGTTTATTTTAAAAGAACTAGAAAAAGTGAAAGCAATACAGTTACCAGAGGAAGATACTGTAGAACTTCTGGATTTACTTTCTTAGGATCTTCAATGGCATTGCGTGCTGGATTGTGAGAAAGTCGGGCTAAATGCTCTTTCATGTGCATACACATTTCACTTGCAAAGCAGCCATTTCACCTGGCAAATCTTCCTGTCCACATACGAATCCCAACTCTCAAACACTCCTTTCCTCACATTTGAGGCAGTCTTTCAAAATTTTTTCAAAACTTTCTTTTAGATTTCTTACTGGAACTCCTTTAGAATTGAAATGGTACTTCCTGCAGAATTGTCTAGTATAAATGATTTTCCCATTCCTCCTCTCTGCTTAAAGAGTACATATGACCAGGTTAAAGACACCCTTTCCATAGGGAAAAAAAAAAAATATCAAGAAGTCAGTAAGTCCCACAGAAAGAGCCACAGAAAATAAAATACAAGGGAACTGCTTAAACCACATTTTAAAGTCATTAAATATGTTATTCCATCTCTTCTGTCTGAACCTGTACTTAACAAGCAGTGGGAAGAATCCTTTGTTTCAGTACTTTCTGAGAAAAAAAAAAGAATGAATTTCTGAATTAATTCCCTAAATAAGTTTTTTAATCAGCCAAATACACAGAAATACATAGGGTCTGATTCCTCATTGGCTTGCACTTCTTACAGATATTATACAAAGGCTGAACAACAGTTCTTTTTGCAGAAGAACACAAAGGAAGAAATATAGTTTACATCACTATCAGACACATAGAACTTTGGGGCAACTCCCCTCCCATGTCCAGGGTAAGCTCAAACCTCCCAGTTTTATATGAACATGCCCCCAAAAGGGACATTTGACATATAAAATGTCTGCTGTTTGATGATTCCTTGTGCAGCTTTAAAATCAGACTGAGTTAATTCAACAGCTTTACTACTAATTTATGACACAGAAACAGGACAAAAGGGCCAAAAGAGTTAAATTCGAGTGTAAAATGCTAACATCCTGTTCAATGCATTTAAAATCGACTTGGGCAGCAGTACAGAAAGCACAGGGAAATTGATCTCTTGTATTTCTAAGGGGTTCTGCATATCGGAGAATAGTCTGAATTCAAGATAAGAAATAGTAGGTGGATTGTACCCTCACAGAAAAACAAACCTGAGGAGGAAGTTACAACAGCCTCAGGTAAAGAGGGGTCTCTTCCCACTTCTTGTCCAAAGGAGGAATCAGGGTACATTAGACCAAATTAACATTATTCCTATGCCCATTGAGTTGAAAGGAAATGCCATTCACCCCCTTAAAGTCTCACATCAAGTACATTCTACTGTTCCATAAAATATTTTATTCTGACCTTTTAGCCTTAAAATCAGCATTAGAGTTGCAAAATCAAGCATCTTCACCGTAATTTATCAGAAAATTAAATCTAATCTGAATCTTGCATTGGCAGGAAACAGTTTAGGATGAGCCTTAAATAATTAAACAGTCAATTTATTAATTAATAAAATACTGTATTATTATAATGTTCAATTGGCATAGTTTCAATTCACTTATTTAGAAATGAAAAATCTATGAAGTGATAGAAAAAGATTTAAGTTATGCTAACTGCTAAAAGTTTTTTCAAAGTAATTATAGTAATTATAGAGAGAGTTTTTGTAAAGAGATTTCTGTACCAAAAGATTATGTAAATAGCAATTCTACTTAGTTAAATTACTTTTCTCAGTCATGCTAATAGTCAAGTGGTTTTCTAGATCCAAGTATTTTAATTACATCTGGCATTTCTAAACTGCCTATTCAGGGTAAGTACTGTGCAGAAATATTACCATTTCTATTACTTGTTTTGTTAAAGTCATACAGGAGAAACAACTCCAGTTTCTAATCTGTCTCATTAAAGTGTAATACTTTAGACAAAAAGCCTGCAAGATACGAACTATATTATGTTTTGCAAGTGGCTCTTTATATTTTCTTTCTGACAATTATGCCACTCGTGTTTCATAAGTTCAAAAAGAAACTTTTCCTTATCATATAGCATGCAGAACTTAAAAATGTAATGTCTTTTCAGCAAGATGGAAACTTCCTTCAGATGGCTCAGAAAACTCAAATGTAATTAAGACACTTCAGGAAATATGCTCCACATTGTCCTCAAAAAGTTTAATTAATCACTTAAGGTAAAATATATATGCTACAACTGTCAGCATTGGTAAATAAATAACAACAACAAAAAACAAACTAACAAACTAACTAAACCAACAACTAAACAAACCAACCAAACAAAATTAAAAAGTGTCATCTTCTTTACATCAGTCTGAAACTCAGATTATATTAATAACACTCCAGTGCAATAAAATTGAAGTGTCTTTTTGGAGCAGACAATGTCTATTATGAAAGACAGAAGAAATACTCTGATGTTTTATGACTATGTACTAAAATACTGCATATGGGTTTCCCTTTTTCGTCAGAGAGCAGAACTTTGAACTTCCTCTTTGATCACAACCAGACCATAGAATAAATCCATCACATATGTACACTAATGTACAAATTAAATAACCTAACTTAATACTACCAGACAGCCTAAGCAACTTGCTATGTTCAAATTTCAAAACTTCACTAGGAGGCAGAGACTCTTCCCCCTACCCCCAGCATGAAGCTTCCTTGGCACATGGGAACGAGAAACACCCCTCTCTCTAGCACTCACTGCTCATTTTTGGGGGGGGGGGGGGGAAAAAGAGTCAAATTATATAATCCTTTCCTTTTCCTGCATCTATCTGCAAATTCACACATGGAAAGGAAGTCTGATCCCACTGGGTGAGCGTAGATGGGTAAAGAAAGCACTGGCAGGTGTAACACAAAACCTCCAGGGGGAAAGCTCCCGCTCTGTGGAACAGCATGTCCCAGACAGCAGCACAAAACTGCCGGGCTGCAGAGAGGGCGCTCCCAAGGAACCAGCGACAGGAGCAGAGGAAACGGCCTCAAGCGGCGCCAGGGAGGTTTAGATCGGATGCCAGGAAGAATGTCTTCACTAAGGGGCGGTCACGCATTGGAACAGGTTGCTTGGGCTGTTTGCAGGAGGGTGGGGAGGCGAAGGAGGAGGACGACGAGGACGGGGAGGACGAGGAGGACGAGGACGAGGAGGACGAGGACGAGGAGGAGGAGGAGGAGGAGGCGGCGGTGGGCCGAGAGGCGGCACCTCGGGGCACGTCGTGGTTCCCTGCCCTGGAGCTGCCGAGGCGGAGGCGGCGGTGGGGCTTTCCCGGCCGCCGTGCCCAGCTCTGCGCTTGCATCTCTGGCGAAAGCAGGGAAGGGAGGGGAGGGGAGAAGAGGCTTTCACATCCTCAAACCCCAGGGAAACATCTGCTGCTGCTGCTGCCGCGGCGCCATCCGAAATCGTCCCGCGGCTGGGTTTAATCCCAATCCCCGCCCGCTCCAGGGGCAGCTCCTCTGAAGCAGCCGGGCTTGCGGCAGCGCCGACTGCACCCGGCCGGAGGCACGGGGAGCCGGCCTCGTGCTCCCTGCAGCTGTTCCGAAAAAAAACAAGCGACCAAGGAAGTTTCGGCTGCAGAGCTAAAGAGCTGTGCTGGACCAGACACTGCCGTGGGCACCCACAGCTCTGCTGCTCCGTTCTCATTGCGCTGCTACAAAAAAAAAGGCAATTGATGCCTGGAATCCGAGGACATTTGTATGTTCCTGCGGCATTCGAGTATTTAGAATCTGTAGTGGAGAAGAGAAGGGGTTTTTTTGAAAGGTGGAGGGAGGGGGAAGAGGGGTGAGACATGAGCAGTTAGCTGGGAAGCAAATAAAGTCTGACAGAAAAATATCACTTTATTGGAAGATTTGGGATATTGTTGCTTTTCCAGAGAATGAAAGCAGCTGTTTATGTCAAAAGAATCAAGAAGAATGATCCACAGGAATCCTGAAGCAAATTAAAAGGCAGAGGTAGCAGAGAGGACTAGCTTGGACACATGACCAACTCATCCGTGTGCTTCTTTAGGCACAGATCGCTTCAGAATGTTGACAGTAGAAATAATTCAGCCTTCCTTGGCAGATTCACTTACCAGGATAAACTGGATAGAACCCTGTCAACAAAATCCAAGACAGTTTAAATTGCGTTTCACTTTACAAAATGAATGCAACAAAACATGAGTCATTCTTGTGATGTCTTCCATCCTGTGCCTTACCTGGGTCCCATGTCTTTACCTCTCCTGTCATCTCTTTCTAAAGCTTTCCAGGAGGAGGTAAGAAGGCATGCAGGAAAAAGTCAATCTGCACCACTGAATGTAATTTCTAGTGTTAAACTGATTATATTTGGTATGGAAATTACTGAGTGTCAATAGACTTAGACACCAGTATGTCATTTTAAAGGCTTGTTACTGGTAGGAGTCAAATTTTGGAAGTTTCTTTTCACTCAGATGAATGTACAGTTATGATAGAAAGCAGGCACAGGATGTATCAGACTGGATTCTGTGTTTTCAGTGTGTTGCCTTAGCCTTGCAGTGCCCATACTGCATATAAGACATTCTCAGCTGTCACTACAATTTGTTATGTGTGTCCACTCGAAGGACTACATTACAGTGGTAGGCATGAACTAAGTTTCATATCAGGAGAAATTTCATTATGAGGTGTTTCCCATCATTACCAAGCAACAGAAAAAATCTGAGCATTCAGTGGCCCTCTTCTTTTTGTACCATACTTGATATGTCTTTTTTCAGGAAAGAATTCAGCAGATAAACGGCTGCAATGCAGTGCTATGCACTGTTTTTTCTGGAGAATGACCTCTAGTTTTACTGTGATTTATTGGCTGGAACTTCAGAATCTTGGAAAAACAGAAGCAAGTTGCATCTTTTAAGTTTACTGCCGCAAAAAGAACAATAGAAGAGAATGACTGATGGACCTGAAAGGCAGGCAAGTGCCTTTGAAAAGTCTGCCTTGTCAGTTGAACCAGTTTACAACATGATCACCAACAGTACCCAAGCCTGTTGAAGAAGATATGCATGCCTGTTTTGAGGGGTCTTGAGAGCAATCATGGTTTTGTCAGCTTTGAAGAGAAAACAGTAAATATTTCCTTAAATTCTATCTATTCACTCCTCCAGTAGTGGCAAATTACCCTTTATTTCCACACCAGGATGTTGTGTCTTTAGTAGATCCCTGCTCAGGTTTTGTGAGTCCAGCAGCAGATGCTGAACAGCAGCCAAGTGTTGGAAGAGCTACTGAATCTCAGGTAGACTACAGCGATAGGAAGCCTCACCAGTGTCCCCATCACAGGAGAGAGAGCCCAGCCTGGCCACGGGAGACCTCCTGGAGGAAACCAGCCAGGACAGAAAGTGGAAGTCCAGGGTATGACTCAGGCATAAAGCAAATTAGTTTTTTTTTAATCACCAAAGAAATTGGTGGTGCTTAACAAATAAATAAAATGAGTTTCTGAACTCTATTCCCCAGGGTCCTAAAGGAACGACCTTTTAAAGTATATTTGTCCCAGATATTTGAACTGAAAATAACAACTGCAGTAGAGTGTTTGTATGAGTCATTGTCCCTGCTGTAGCAAAGAGGTACCAGTCATAAGATTCCAATGAGAATTCTAATGCTAAAAAAACCCCAAAACAACTGTGAAGGTACTAAATGTTTTTTAAAATTTTATTTATGTAAATTGTGAAGTTATTTATCATAGTTCTAATGAACACCTACTTTAATGCAAACCAAGAAACCCAAATCACTCCAAAGTCAGGAAATCCCCATGATATTTCTGTGTATTTTAGCATTTCCTGACAAGTTGTGGTGCAGCACATTTAGACACCTGTTCCAGTGTCTAGTTGATCAGAGAACAGAAATTCTTCAATACTGCCATCACATATTGGTCAAAGTACCATATTACCCTCTTATTTTATATCAATGTCTTACACATAAATTTCAGTCTGATCATTTTGTTATGATTGTAGCATTAAAATGGAAATTCACTCCTTATAACATGAAGTAAAGTTGGCTTGATTGTTTCAAAATTTTCTCATAAAAATTGTGGAAAGCAGAAATACCTGCCCAGGGCTTCTAAGGATAGACATAATTAGCAATAAGCAATATGTTTGATGTTAATTTCAGTGATTTTCATAGAGAAATGCTGATTACAGCTAGAACGAAATTTTATGGTATCTCATGCTACACACTCATAGATGAGGGGAGGCATTTCTTAGAAGATGACAGAGAAATGTAAATAAACTCTAGTTCCATTTTGCTATTAAGTAGAGCAGTTACTGCACAGTTAGCAATATTTTACACGTTATTGTCACCAAAAAGTCTCTAAGAGCCATAAATTCTGGCAGTGGTTTTAGTTCCCAGTTTCTGTCTTCAAACTTTGCATTTTAAATCACTTTCTGCTTACTGCAGCCATGTGATAGAACCCTAAAGAACCCAAGAAACCACAAGGAATAAATATAGACTAATAGAATACATATTTTTCCTTTTTTTTTCTTGCCCATACCATGTAATTTTCACTCTTCTTTCTCATTTACTGTGTTCTTCATTTACATATGAAAATTAGACCCCAGACATCAGTCAGAACTGTTCAGCCGGTTTTTTCTGCAAGCCTCTGGGAAAGTGAAGGAGAAAGAAGATTTGAGATAAGCAATTCTATCTGCCCATTAATTTTCCCAATGCAAAGAAAAGCAGGCAGAGACAGAGATACTCTGGCACATAGAGACACACTTGAAAAGAACACAGACAAAATCTGAAACTGAATGCCATCAAGTCAGTAATCTGGGTTACAGTGAAGAAAGTGATCTGAAATGGACAGTAGTTCCAAGAGGCAGATAGAAACTGTCTGATGGCTTTCTGGTGTTCTGTTGGGGAAAGTTCACTGTTAGACTGAAATGCTGACTCCACTGAAGTTGTCAGGGAAAGTCAAACTGAATCTAGGGACAAACCTTGAAACAGATATAGTTCAGCATAAATTTCTTAAGGAAGTGGTGTAAGTGCTCTTCCAAACCTAGAATGCATTTACAAGTTTTCCTATGATGCTGAGGTATTAACTACAAATGTGTAAATATCAATATAAAAAGCAGATGAGTTTTTAGGTACTATTTTTAATGAGACTGCATAAACAAATTCCAGATTTTAGCTGTATGATTCAGAGCCCAGCCACCAGCCCGCAGGCATGTGATGTAAGTTGCTAACCTTTCTAGATACCAGTCCCAAGACATTCCACAGCTAAGTTGTTTGGGGAAGCTGTGCTGAAAGAGACATCAGTCAAGCATTTTGCAAGCAAATTCTACAGTCACTTTCTCCACTGTGTCTGGGATGAATGTAAAAAAAAAGAGACAGAAGCAGCCTTTGAGACAGATGAGCTGTGGTGTATAAAAATCTGCAGCAGACAGGAACTTCTCTATTGTGAGAAGATATAACACCATGGCTTTGGCAGTCCACAACTTTGAACTTCTCTAGCAGTCCTTTGCATCTGCTGACCGAAGCAAACTCAGTGAAGCTCTGTAATAGCAAAGCAAATGTGAGGAGCTGATGATGAAGGTCGTTCTAAGACTGGAGAATCAGAGCCTGGAGAAAGGATGACAGCTGAGGAGCTGTTCTCCATGTGTTCTCAGTCTGTATAGGGGAGGTGCTCTGTGCTACAAGACCAGGCCTTGACAGTGTTTGCCTGTGGAGTCCGCTTCTCTCACTCACATGACAACAGAATTTTCTACCCTTTTCTCTGTGGTCTCAAGTTTTCTTTGCAGTGGTTAGGAGGAGGAGGACCTCAGAATTTGACCATACAGGTGTATTTGTACTGGGGACCTGGTGATGAAGTCCCCCTGTCCAGTTTGTAGATATTATTCTATTCGTAGGCCTTAACACAAAGTTTATGGGGATTGCAGAACTAACCAGGTTGTCTGACAAGTCTGATAAGGAACAGAGATGACTTCTTGTCCCTGCTGGGAGCTAATACATCTGTAGACACAGTTTTCTCCAAAGCTGGAAAATGGGGAATACTATAGAGTTTACTTATAGACTTCTTGTAACCATTTTTTAAATAAATAAGTAGTTAACTCATGCAAGTACTAGATTTTTGGATTTCTCCAAAAGCCCACCTAGTCCAGTATTTCATCCAAGACTGTGGATAGTTAATAACGTCATCATCCTTCCTCCAAATATTTTCCTATCATGTGATGATTTGTTGATCAGGGATTCGTGTCCAGGAGATGATGTGTTTCTAATTAATAGTCATGGATTCACAGATTTGCCTTTATGAATATATACATTTGCTCTTTGAGCACATCACTTACACTCCAACTCTCTACTTCCAGATAATTTGTGAATATGTTAGGCAAAAATGTCCTAGGCCCAGATGGGTTATCTGAAGGTCTCGCTACCAGTGATCTCTATCCACCTGGAAATCTGATAATTTGTCCCTTCCTTTGATCTCTGATCATCTAACCAATTATTTATCCATGTGAAGGTCTTATCTTTCTTCTACTGTTTCTTTAAGAGGCTCAGTTGAACAATTTTATGCAGAATTTACTGAAATAATTGTGGTCAGATTATACTAATTTCCCTGTAGCCTCTGTGCAGGAAGAGTTCCTGCTGAAAGGCTGAAACAGTAGCATTTTCTCCGGAGTAATCACTACTCTGGAGAAGTAATCATCGAGGAGTAATGCAGTGTTAAGCAGCACATTGAGTGAGAGGTATATCAAGGAAGGATTTCAGCTTCTTCTACATTTCAAATAATGATAGAAAATTACCGTAGGCAGTGCTTAGGTACTTAGTGAGTTAAAACTTTTGACCTGCGTGTAGAAAGAGAAAGAAGAAAGTTTAATCAGAGGCAACAACATATAAAGTAAAACAAAAAAAAAGTGCAACTTGAACAACAACAAATGAACTATTTAAGGACATTCAGACCTTGACAAATTAGAGGGCTGGACAATCACCAGCCATATGAAGTTCAAAAGGGGGAAGTGATGGATTCTGCCCTCTGGTTGTACGGACAGCCTGGGGAATGAGAATCTGGAAAGTAGTGCCATGGAAAGTGACATGGGGGTCCTGGTCGATGGCAAGGTGGATCTGAGTCAGCAGTGCCCTGGCAGCCAGGAGGGCCGAGTGTGTCCTGGGGGCATCAGGCACAACATCACCAGCCGGGCAAGGGAGGGGATTGTCCTGCTCTGCTCTGCACTGGGGCAGCCTCACCTCGAGTGCTGGGGGCAGGTCTGGGTGCCACAATATAAAAAAGACATTAAACTATTGGAGAGCATCCAAAGATGGTGAAGAGCCTGGAGGGGAAGATGTATGAAGAGTAGCTGAGGTCACTTGGTCTGTTCAGCCTGGAGGAGACTGAGGGGAGACCTCATTGTAGTCTACAAATTGTGAGGGGAAGAGGAGTGGCAGACACTGATCTCTTCTCTGTGGTGACCAGGGACAGGACCTCAGGGAAGTTGCATCAGGGGTGGTTTAGGTTGGATAATTAGATAAAGGTTCTTCACCCAGAGGGTGTTTGGGCACTGGAACAGCTCCCCAGGAAAGTGGTCACAGCACCAGTCTGACACAGTTCAAGAAGTGTTTGGACAATGCTCTCAGGCACAGGGTGTGACTCCTGAGGATGGTCCTGTGCAGGGCCAGGAGTTGGACTCAGTGATCCTTGTGGGTCCCTTCCAACTCAGATTATTCTGTGATTCTGTGAAAAAATAGCCTACAGTGTGCTCAAAAATATCTGTGCTATTAAATACTCATAAAACAATGACATGTGAAATAGCAATCTGCCTAATAAGCTAATAGGTTATCTGTAAATAATGTAAAAAACTTGAAATAATCCCGTTAAGGTTGAGTGCCATTGAACAAAACAACGGTGGTTTCACTAAGGGTTAGATTATTCAACATCCCTACAGTTATATTTCACTTTGCATTTGCTTTTCACTTGCCCAACAGCAGAGTGATTCTTTCTTTATTCAACAACTTAGGTTTTTTTCTGTTGCTTATTATGCATGTCCTCTCCAACACAAACTGGTGGGGTTTATGCTTAGTTACAAGTAGTTTTCAGGGGGTCATTAGTAGCCTTTTCTTTCAAAAGACTAAAAGAGAGGCAAGAAATAATGGTAATAGGTTATATTTAACTTCCACATACAAAGAGAAATTGAATAAGTAACCAAGGAATCAAGTGAAAGCATCTGGAAGAGTTATCTGAAAATCTTGTATTTGGCATAAACAGCTGCTGGGCTCACATTAAGTTAGTTTACTTGTGAGTATTAACTGTAATAATTATTATTTTTAATAAACTAAAATTCAGTCCTGCAATTGGTTTTGATTGCTGCATGAAAAAACTATTGTCAGATTAATTAGCCAATGTTTCCTACAAGGAGCATGTAATTATGATTTTAGGTTGTTGGAGGCTTCTGGGACAGATTTCAGACAGGATCTTTTACCTCTCCCCGGAGATCTGGTGATTTGTAAATTTCAGGTTTTGTGAATACTGGAGTTGTCTGAAGATTTCCTTTATGAAGTCTGTGTACAGTTAAATATTTCAAAATACTAAATTTGGTAGCATTCTATAACTATAGAAGTTAAGATATTCAGTTAATACATACATGAAAAATATGTTCTGCATGCTTCTCCTGTGAGAGAGTTAAATATAAAAAGCAGAACAGAAGAAACCTGTAAAGGGAATGACTGTCATGATTCCGTACATCTGATGTTTGTGTTAAGACATGACATTTATGAAAACACCACAGTAATCATACCCACGCACAAACTCAAGGGGTTTTTTGCTGCCTGTCCAAAACAGTCACTTCTGCATTGGTGTCTTTTATTTACTCTGTATTTCACCTGTTCAAATCTATC
Organism: Corvus kubaryi; assembly: GCF_017639235.1. Lineage (NCBI taxonomy): Eukaryota > Metazoa > Chordata > Aves > Passeriformes > Corvidae > Corvus > Corvus kubaryi. The sequence continues at coordinate 12,267,870 of NW_024582056.1, forward strand.
TCAGAGTGGAGCATTTTGGATGAGTCCAGTAAAGGGCCACAGAAGTGTTAAAAGGGGTCAAACAAGAGCCAAGTTGAGACAAGAAAAGAAAAGTTGGTTAAAGTAGGATAGAGAAATAAGAACATGTCTTCTTTCCAGATCATGAGCCAGAAGGTTTTCTCAGGCAAACTCAGTGGGTAGGTGAGTTACTGGGCACAGTCAGGCATACAATGGGAGAGACAGGTACCTCAGCAGGGTGGAAGAAAAGCAAGATAGATAGATAGATAGATAGATAGATAGAAAATGCTATCATGGTTTCTTGAATGACGCTCTTTCAAGGGAATATACAGTTGCGGATGGTGAGAGTTGCTTGCAGGGACAGACCAAGAGAGAAACTCAGACCTGATGTTAAATTTTCCTGAGTTCTCAAGAACTGAATTAAATAAGTATTGCAAGAAGGGAAGTAGTTAATTTTTAAAGAAGGCTTGCTTATACTGTCCTATGAAATTTACTGAAGTCCTAGTATCAGAAGAGATTAAAAGATAGGATTCTGCTTGCTGAGCTGGTTCATTTAGCATATATGCCAAACTAATCATTTGCCATGGTCTTTTACCAAATTCAAATGAGCACTGCATTATTGCAAGAGCAAAACTTTGACCTGTCACCACCTGTCTTTTGGGACCTCATAAATATTCTATCAGTCTGTTCTGTCTGGCCAAAAAAAAAAAAATTATTGATCCATTTTGGCTTTAACAGTGTAAGACAAATCTCTCAAACCTGTCATATCCCTTTGTACATGTAAGTACGATGTCCCTGGGTTGTTTCAACTTTCTGCATTTTTGATTAAGCTCAAGCAGTTCCTCTCTCATTTTCTGAAACAAGAATTGTAGCTGGACTATGGTATCTAATATTAAGGCATTTTCTGGTGCCAAAGGAGAGCATATGCTGAGTCTCCTTTGCTTGTGGGTATCTTCAACTTTTTACCTGTAAACTAAAAATCAGAATCTATTATGTCCTCTTTGTAAGAGTATCCCAGTCTGATCATAAGTATAGCCAAAAGGAGGAGAGATGACACATTTCTATCTTATTTCCCTTTTTTCCCAAGCCTCCTCTCAGCACATATGTATTAGAGCTGTCATTTGCTATGTGCTGCAAGTTCAGCAGATGATTGTTTTCATCTTGGGACATGCCAAGCACACAGGGCCATTCATCTCTGTGGTTTTTTCTTGTGAACCATTTTAATAAATAACTAGAACTTTGGAGCGTGCAGTGTACGGTTCAGCTGCCTCCACCAGCTGTCTTATGAATAATGTACATATCTTTGATTTACTTTCTATCTGCTGTGTTGGTGCAGTAAATTTTGAAGACAGTGCCAGTGTAGACTTAGTCCCACTTAACCATGTGCTAACTTCAAAGCCTCACTACACAAGCATGGCAGTGTTTCACTTATTAGCGTGGTTGTGGTACTGCCTCTTGAGTTCTTGTTTCTCGAGAAAGGGGACAAAACAGTTAAAAATCTGATCTTGGGTGAAAAGAATGGAAATGTGTTTATTTTCAAACTATACCATACTTTCATTCTTCAAATGCTTCCTGTTCTTAAGTATTAATGAACAGGTCTGTTGCATGTTTGATGGGTAGTATGACCTGAATATTTCCATGTTAAAAGGGTGTGATTGTTAACATTTGTCACTAGATGGCCTTTGAGTGTGCGTGCAAAAGTTCCCTGAAGCTATTAGGAACACTATACTTTTAGCTAGATCATGAACTTTGAAATTTGAAGGTTTTCACTTTAAGCCTTTCCTAAACCAGTCTTTAGTAGCTTGAGCTGATATTAAGTGTTTATTTGCAAACTTTTGAGAAAGGAAAATGGTAAAAGTAACAGGTTAATAGTAAGAATTAAAATAATAAAACAAAAGAGGAAAAAAAGTTCTGTTTATTTAAACCAGAATTTCTCTTTGCATCAGCCTTTCCTGTGTGTCCTTGTAATGGTCTTGCTCAGTTTGCATTTGTGAGGAAACTACAGAAAGGATATTTCACTGAGTAAAGAGGAGGGTCAGAAGCTGTAGAAATATTGTCCTCTCTGTTCTAAAGAAAAAACGTGATGCTGGGCCTTACTCACTTACGTTGGAGTATGTGCTAAACATTCCTGGTTGTTGGGAGCTGCCTTGTGAGTAGCTGGAATTTCTGAGCTACAGCTTCGATCTGTTAATTTATGTTTCTTACTTCCATTCTAGGGTGAATGTATATCCTTTTGCAGTGCATCACATGCTGTCACACGTATGGGGAACAGCACATCATTCTTCACACAGCAGCAGGTTCACAGGCAAAGAAAGGTGCTAATAAGGATTGTAAGGTCATCACATTTGACTCATATTACTGCAGCTGAGCCTATTAATGCCAAGTTTTATGACATAATGCACCATTCTGATTGTTTTATTCCACCTTCTGCATAAGTGATCTGGTTTCTCAGAGTCTGCATCTAACTTTTCTGCTTGAATAATAACATAAAATATTATAAAATGGTTATTGAGAAATGAATGTGCTTTCAAAATACAGCACATACAAAATACAACATAGTGCTGAACAGAGATGTCTGAGTTGCAGTGAAATTAGAGAGTTGTTAACCCTTAGTTCTGCTAGGTTATACTGCTGTTATGGTGGAGCTTCGAAGAAGAGAAGCAGATGTGTGCACTCTGCTGCAGGCAGACATCCTATCTGGGACTATTTGCATCATGTGGAGGATTTATAAGTTTGAGCAACTGCTTCTGTACTGCCTTCTCTGGAATGCTGCATCTCATTTTTCTGGGTTTTAGTGAGTGAGGCTATGGGTTTCATTGATTTCTGGCAACAAGGAGATCCAGATCTCTGAGATTTAAAAGATTCTTACATCTCAAAGCTCAAAAAGTCAATTGTGAAAAACTCAATTCCATCTGGAAAATTTTATTAAGTTTTTCACACTTATTGTCTGTCCATGACTGTCAGGCATCAAGGTTGCTATGATTTTGAGAAGAAGAAAGAAGAAAGTCAGAAGGCATAAAACTTGGCCTATAATTTGTTTTTCTCACTTTGTGTGTTTGACAGTAGTTTCGGAAAGATATGTAAAGGTATAATGGCCTTTAAACTCACACCAAAATCCTTGAAAAGTCAGATACATACTTTGGATTGAGAAGCCTAAATATGATTTATAACTATAAAGTGTAAAAATCTCTTTGTAAATAGTTACTTTCACTCTCATGGAGCAGCAGCTGCACTTCCTGCCTGTAGCACTTGGGCAACAGCATCAGTGCCCGGGCATTACTCCAGAGTGAGACACTGTTCTTCCCCAAAGCATGCAAGAAAGTGGTTGCCATTCAAATTATTAGCAAAGGTGAAAGTAACTAAGAGTCATCTGTCATGTAGCTGTAGAGACAAACAGGAAGAGTGGTGAACCTGGGCATGTTTTGTATGTTAGCCTTGCACCCACCCTCTCTTCCTTTTGGCAGAACAGGAAACCATCTTCTGTTTTTCTTCTTTTTTTCTTAAGGAATTAGAAAAAAGATAAAAGTCTTGACCTGTGCTGTAGTTGAGCCTAAAAGCCCCTAATATAAGATCAGCATTGTGAAGAGCTGCTGTGCATATATCCAGCACTCTAGATAGTATTCTGAAGTTCTTACCATGCAATTTGGAAGCTTTACAGACATAAATCCAGGTGCAGTGTGATAAGGTCATTCACCAAATTCCCATTGGGAATCTGTAGCATAGTTAGGAATGAAACTTCATATATCCTGAGCCCAAACATGTGCTATTTTTTTAACTCGACTCTTGTCTTTAAAACGGTGCTGTGCTCAAACTCGGTTTCATATAATATTAATTAGGACACAGTGGTGGTCATAGTTCTTAAAAATTTGGCTGAAAGGCAAGTGAAAAATTAGGAATCTTAGTCATGTGTTATCCCATTTTTCTCAGTGGTTCAGACATGGAATATATATGGGAGCCTTCAGCACATGTAAAAAGCCATGTCATAAATGTTGTGATTCACCTAGAAGTGCTAAATTTATTAATATGAATTTTTTAATAACTATGTTTGTAATCTGGTGGCAGTCTAGGATGATCAGTGAGAATTGCCCAAAGAGAGCTATGGATGTACTATTCAGATCAGACTCTTCATCTTTGCACTTGACCAAAAATCCTGGATCATAATTCAGTTTTTCTCATTTTCTTCCAGGCTTTCGTTAAAACCTGTCTTTGGAGAAGGTCATGAATGGCATAATCTCTTGAGGTCTGTTGCATCCCTGGAATGTAGGATCATTCTTAATATCCATGGTTTGTATATGCACTCCTGACTTTGCTTTAGAATGAGCTTGTTGCTCTCTTTCATCCCCAGATATGTTGCAATGTATGCCTAAAGGCTGGAATCTTCTACCATTTCTTTGCCAAGGGTAACATAGAAATAACTTTTTTTTAGAAAGTGATAGTCAAAAAATTAGGAAGCTGTTGTGAAAGAGCACTGTGAAAATCTCTCTCTGATGCAGTCCTCTTTCACCAACAGATCTTATAAATTTTTTTATAAAACTTATGACCTCAATTTACAGCTCAGTGCTTCGCTGAGTGGACTACATTGTCAGAACACACATGGTGTAGGCTTGAATCTTTTCTTTTTACACCACTAATGAATGAGGTTCCAAGTTGAATGTATTGATGCTTTTTTTAAATTTTCAATGTGTGTTGCTTGTGTGATTGTTTTAGGTTTAATGGATAACATTTGCCCAGTGGCTCTAATGGCTTTTGTGGTATTTTGAAATGTACCGATTTTTTGTGCATATTTTCTTTTTCTTCAGTTTTGTTTTCCTACCTTCTCTATTTGTCTGCCGACTGTAAACTCTCTTGTATTTGCATTCTTGTTTTTCAAACCCACAAAGTGTAAATTCCATTGGAATCAGTGAGTTAAAGGTATCTGCTTAACAAGATTTCCTGAACAGGGATAGGATTGAGAATCTGTTCACATATTTTGCAGAACTGAGACCTCTGGGATTTCTTTTACAAGACTTTAAACTCTGAATTGGTTGTGTCTGTTTTTCTTGGTTATTTTTTCTTTGTTCTTAGTGGTTTGATTATTAATTATTTCCTTGTAATATTTGTTTATTTGTGGGAGATTAATACAGCATTTGGCTTTATATGTCACATAACTACCCATATATTAGGTAGGTAAGCAACAGAGTGCTAACGAGTATGTTTTGTGCAGCCAGCCAGGCTTTCAAAAATAGCTCAGCAACCACACATGAAAACCAGAATTCTGAAAGAACTCGCATTCTGGGTGCACGTTGATCGCTAAGCTCCTGCGAAAATCTGGCCACAAACACCACAATCTGATCTCCTGTGTCTAACTGCTGCTCCAAGTCAAATATGTACCAAGAAAGAGGAGGACAGTCCAAATTCTGGAAAAACATTGTGTTTTCATCTCCCTTGGGTAAGTTACACAGGAGAGGAAATTTTGCAGCAGAGCTACAGTGACTTCCAGGAAGGCTCAGACTGATAAATTCTCTGGGTACTTTTGAGAGGTTCCATGTTATTAAAAAGTGAAAATAAGTAATGACCCAAATCATTGTTTCTTGTTATTAACAACTGCTTTGAAAAATTGTCTTTCTTATTCAGAAGTGCATTTTGAACTCAACAATTCTGAAAACTGTAGATAAAATGTTTTTACTGGATCATATGGGTTTCCAACATAATCATCCTCTGTTCTTTTTTTCTTTAAAATCTTTATTTGTATATTTTATTTTGTATAATTCTACTTCACCCATGGCCACCAAGTTTTTTCTGTTGTTGACTTCTTCCCCAATAAGCTACTGAAAAAAGGTTATGTTCTATGTGGTATTTTAGATTCTGCAGGTGTTTTAAGGGTCAATGGAAAAAAGCCTCCCACGCTGGTGATGGGGATTTCCTCTGTAGCATTCATGGGCAGGGCTCTGGTCTGATAGGCACAAATAACTCTTCTCCCTGGTATTGTTAGAGCTTGCTTACACCTTTAGTGAGCTGGCAGAACTTAGTGCAGTAACAGTAGCGCACTTAGTGCATTGCAGACTACAAAGCAACAGTTCATACCAATCCAGGTTCATTTCCTATGTCTGACTTGTGCTTTTCTCTTTAGCGTGTCTTTTGTATTACAGCAGAAAAACGTCCTGATTTCACTGTGGTGCTTATTGTAACCTGCCTCCTGACACTTGACAAAAGCAGTTAGGACAGTGATTATGTTTTCTTGTTCCACAATAAAAGCCTCTCCCTCAACAATTGAGTAAAAATTTTGACAGTCGTCGGCTTTTCAAAACTTGCTACTCATTCCTCAGCGTTCCTAGTCCACAGTAGAGGGCAGTGCTTACACAATGCATGTGCATTCTTGCAAAGAGTTACTCAGTAGCACTTTTGAAACATCAACTAATGCATTGCCAGAACACTGGTAAAATAAGTTACAATATTGGTTTTTGACAGATTCATACTGACAAGGCTACAGTGACCTGTCCAAGGCCAGAGGGGTTGTGTGTGTGAGGAAGACAACAGGATCTGATCAAAAACACTCAATTGAAATGGGGAACATGCAGTTTCTAGGAAGACAAAGTCCTAACTGCTTCAAGTCCTGCAGTTCTTGCACAGAGCTATTCTCTGAAACCACCCTTTATTCATGGTTTCTCAAGCACGTTGAGCAAAATGCTACTATCACAGTATATCTGTAGTGACTTCGCATATTTCTTCAGTGTAGTCATTTTCCAACAGACTGTGTGCATGATTCCCTTGTAAATTCAAGTTAACAGAAACCTCACAGGCCACAAATAACTGGGAACAGGACCCTCTGCTGTCTTTCACCTTACACAGTCATTTCCATGGGCTGCCAAAGAGCTTTCTCATGAAGTATTCTTTCTTCAGAAACTGACAGCTTGTCTACCATGTATGCCTGTTTAGTGGTTCTCCAGTTTGACTCATTCATGGGGTTGTGGAGGGAAGTGTGTGTTGAAATATCCTACTTTGACATTTTCCAAATGAGGTTTTATTGCTGGCTTGAAATGCTTCATTGTGTCTGAAAAATATTACCCCATACTACAAAGGGGGACTGAAAAATTTGAAAGAAGAAAAAAATTGTTGGAAATGGTAGAAACAAAATTTTCCAGTTCAACATGATTCAAAATATTTTGGGGACTTGCCATTTTGATGGTTTTATCCTTTCAGGAACCCTGAATCCATTTATAAGTACCCATTCCCTATCCTGCTTTGATGGCTGAGGGAGATGGGTATGAAATGAAACTCAGAATGCTGTCGGTCCCATTCTCTGCTCTGCATAAAGCATGTTGTTTTGTCTTCATAAGTATTCTTAAGTATATTCTTTTACAGCACAAGGGAGTGTATGCATGAATTGCCTGGCATAGAATCATTCCTTAGGCATTTTTACCACAGGTTCTTCTGTTTGACTAATAGGATCATGGAGGCAAAAGGGATGTAGAAGGCCACAAACGTGTTACATGTCAGTCTTCCTGGAAGGGATTTTGAGGTGGAAGCTGGCTGCAAACCTTATATGCTGTGAGTGAGATATGAGAGGCCTATTTTATAATTGCAATAATGAAAAGAGCTAGATAATGACTTCATATGGTGATTTAGTTCTATTGCATTTATACAGGAGTGTTTATAAGAAAGTAAGATGTTTGGAACTCTTTGCTTGTAAATGCAAGGTAAGAATCTACCAGGTAGCTTTCACTAGACAGAATTTTTGCACAAAAATCTTGGATACCTCCATTGCTCAAGCTGAAGTGCTAGATCCAAGTTTTCAATAATTACAGATTACTTGGGGGAATCTAGATTTCACTCCCATATAAACAGGTGATGTGGAATTTACATGGCAAACCTGGGCATCCAATACCCTGGAGGCACTCTAGATCATCCCTTCCAGCTGCTGCTTTTGAGCAATATATTATAGCCAATATCTCAGATACCTTAAGGCATCTCAAATAGATCTAAATATCAGTATGGAGGGCCTCCTAAATTAAGTCCACACTGATCTTCCTGAACATTACCAGGAAATAAAAATCTACAAAGATATCTCAATATTGTGAGGCTGCACCGCAAATCCACTGTCCAGTTCTGTACCCCTCACTACATGAGGACATTGAGGTGCTGGAGCGTGTCCAGAGAAGGGCAACGGAGCTGGTGAATGGTCTGGAGCACCAAGTCTAATGAGGAGCAGCTGAAGGAGGTGGAGTTGTTTAGCCTGGAGAAAACGAGGCTCAGGGGGGACCTTATGACTCTCTACAGCTACCCAAAAGCCACGTGGGGGTCAGTCTCTTCTCCCAGGTAACAAGCAATAGGACAAGACAAAATGGCCACCCAGGGAAGTGGTGGAGTCACCATCCCTGGAGGCATTTGAAAGATGTGTAGATGTGGCACATGGGGACACGGTTTAGTGGTGGGCTTGGAAGTCCTGGGTTAACAATGAACTTGATGATTCTTAGAGGTCCTTTCCAACCTCAGCGATTCTTTGGACATACAAAGCAGAGGCACTCAGAATCAGTACAATTCACTCGAAAAATCTTAGTGTCTGCACAGATTAAACTATCAGCACTATATGTTTGTTACTGTTGGGCCTAAGAGCTGCTAGGATGATAACAAGGAAGTGTAAGAACAAGAAAGATGTCATGGTTACAGAAAGAAAGCTTGATGACGGCAGCATAACCACTGAGGAGTTTTGTAGTTTTGTGTGTTGCCCAGTGGTAGGCTGGCACTTAGTTGTTTTCTTCTTCAACACGGGTTAGCAGCTCATCAGAGAAAGCACACAAGAGCTAGACAGCATGATCCAAAAAAACAAAAACACAAAGGGGTACTTTTTTAACCTCAGCTTCTTCTGCTTTATCACCTACATAACCGCAGCACAGTTTTGCATCTTCTCTGCCGGTTCCCAGGAGAGCAGCTGCTTTACTGTAGTGTAACCTTGCTTACTTTCCTGGTACCTTTAGCTTCTCTCTGCTCACTTCTCTTCTTTTTCAGATCCACTTCCACCCCACATATTATGAATGTAACAACTTCTGTCTGTCGTTTCTAACAAACAGTCTAGAATAAGTCTTCATCTTGGGTCATCTCTCAGATAGACTTTTGGGTCATGTTTGCCCATGTATGATGCTTTTGTCTTTTCTTCTACTTTTGCAAGTTTTAAAGGTTAGGAGATTTTATCAATGAGACACCTCACAGTTGTATAGTTATTGAGCAATTTAACTTCAAATAGACTTATAAAATGTTGCAAGCTAATATTGTACTTCTTGTTGTCATCTACTTCTCTTTGTGATGCCTGTACACTTCCAAGGAAATCACTGGAATTTCACAACATGTGAGAGATGTATCTTGGTATGTAGCCTATCACCAGGGTAATAAAACTGGTTCACAGTTTTACTGAGTCCTTCAAAGTGGCATCATGTATATTTTCAGTTTTGGATGAATGCATGTGCTTACAGTCACAACCACCCAATATCCATTGGTGGATCCTTGGTGGGATCTTGAGATACAGATAGAATTTTCTACAGTCACCTAATGTGCACGTAACCTAACAGTTGTCTACTTTGACATGAAAAAGCAAATTTGAATGCAAGCCATTTTGGCCAATTCTGAAAACATGTTCTATAACCGTAAAAGATTTTCAAGCCTACTTGTTGCCCCTGCACAGCTGCTGTCAGGACAGAGAGCAAATTTGTTCCTTGCCCAACCAACTACTTAGTGATTCTCTATAGGCAACAGCTTCCCAAGTGCTATAAAATCTCTGTACTGGCTCTACAAAGCCATCTTCTCTGGAGAGTCGTAGACTGGAGCATGGCCCAGGGAGTGTAGCAGTGGATGAACGTACAGGTAAGTGCAAGGTTACTCCAAACTAAGAGAATTAGATGGTCCTTCTGCTAACTGTGGGTACAATGCTCCCATGGCAAATAGAGTTTACTCAGGGTCCTGTGTTATAACTCTGGTAGGTAGATACAGCATTTTGTTATTACCTCTGCTATTCTGGTGAGGAATTTCAGAGCCAAGTTTCCCACTACAAAAGTCAGAGATACACAAAGTCTGATAAACTGCATGTCTCACATGTGTCCATTTTTGCATCCCGTGCTGAACTTAGTTGTGGAGAAGGAGCTCATCAGCTGCATGATACTAGTAAATTTATGCACTTTATAATTGAAGAAACTGTTTATTTTACACAGAATACAGGGGAAACAAAGAGTACCCCAGAAATTGTTTGAAAAGAGGCACTTTTATCAGTTACATGGTGTGAAGACCCACAAAGGGCTAATGGAGGCAAGGTGTATAATCCCAAATATTTAGTTGATTCAGCAGATGAAACAGCTTGTTGTGAGCCTTTATTTCCATGTGTATGGGCAGTCTGGATGTTTATGTATAATTCATGTGTGTCTTATGTATAATTGTATAATTCAACAGTGTCCTACTTTGAGATGTCAATACAGAACAATATTGATGATATTCTCTGAAAAACTTTGAGTTGCAAAAAAAAGGTACTATATTGGGGGTTTATATTGTTTTATTTCTAATACTCATGGATTATCTGAATTCATATTAGTACCTATTTTTTCCTTTAATTTTGTCCATCTCTGCTTCCTCTTGCAGCAACTGTCATCAAAATTTTCTTTGTGCTGCTTCAGATAAGTAGTTTTTTTACTCCATCTCTTTAAGGAACTCTGTTTTTCATTTTCACTTTAAAACAGCATTGGAATTAACAAAAGGCTTTAGTTTTCCAAGATGTGGCACATACTGTCTCAGTTCCCTGGTGCACTCACACTAGAATTTAAGTTGGTGTGTCTAAGCAGCGTTGTTAATACTACCCCTTAATATATTCTAGGGGAAATTTAGAGCACCTTAGAATAATTTGGGAAATCACTTATGTTTTAGCCCATGAGAAATTACACCTGTTGCCCTAAAGTCTGTTATGTAAATTCTATATTTGAAGCTGGAAACTAAACATGAGCTAAATCTGTATAACATTTTAAAAGAATACTTCCTTGATTTTGCTCTCTATGCAAACTCTTTGACTTCATTTCTTCTTTGTGATTAAATGTTGCTTCTAATCATGAATATCATACAGATACTAAACCTAAACAAATTGAAAAAAAAGTCTCTAAAGAGCTCACCTTTACAATGTCTAACCAGAGATTTTGGCCCAAATCATCAGCTAGATCATCATAAAGTTGTTTCCCTGACCTTAAAGAAGCTATGACAGTTTATACATTCTAAGAACTTCTCATTTTATTATGAAGAGATTTTACCCCATCCATCTTTGAAAAACCCTATTCTTTCTAGTACTTACCTATAAGTCAAATTTCAATCCTATAGTCATTTAGTTTACCCTTTCTCCACCCCCATCCACCTTTTAACTGTTTCCTTTAGCACTCCAAATATTCCTAGATACACTGGCAAGGTTCATTGGTTAGCAACTCACCCGGCAAATTCTAATCTTCCATCAACAGCCCCACCAGTAATTGCAGGAATGCATGGGTAGGTATGAGTTATATTTCTCAGCTTGTTCAGAAAAATTACAGGAAAAATTGTAATTGTATTTATTTAGTTAAAGAACAATTAAATGTAAGACATGACATTTTATTGGCTTAAAAAATACAGAACAGTTGGGGTTGGATCCCACCACATTATTATCATGCATATCTGAAGTCCTTTTGAGGTTTTAGAATTTTCTGGAACGTGGTAAGTTATGTGTTGGGGAGGTGACCTTTTTTTTTTAATGGCAAATCTCTCTGTTTTTTCAAAAAGGCCCATGAATGTCAAAGTTATCAATTCCCAAAAGAAAGCTATGCGGAGTTTCTCAGTTAGTCTTGGCAGACTTATGAAACAGGTATTTGCTATGAAAAAATGGTTGTTAAAAATGGCTGGGTTGACTTAAAAGGCAGTGAGAAGCAAAGTCATGCCATGCCAGCAGACTGATGCAGCCTGGGACCCTGTGACCATGAAATCATCATAGCTCCCCATCACTGTCATGGCTGCCTCATGAAGTGAATTGTCATCTTTATTCTCTCTTGCTCTTCCATACAAGGCTGGTTAAAACTGTGGGCCAATATAAGTATTTAGATGTCTAACTTGTTGATTTCAAAAGACCTGGACACTTCAAGACTGCTGAAAAATCCTTTTCCTTTTGTTAGCATGAAGAGCTTCTGATGCTGGCAAAGGACTAACCTAGCCTTTCTCACAGTAGCTTCAAAACAGCTTAGTAACTTTGTTTCGCCTCTCTCCTTTAGGATTTTGTGCTTTAGATTCTGCTTTCTTGTTATCTGTAATGATCTAGGATACGGTGACACTATCCTGAGTTTCCATGTTTTTCTTAGAAATTTATCTTCTCATTGAACTTTTAATTGGCCTTAGCATTCTGTTCACAACACAACACATTCTTTTTCAGCACTGTCAGTGAAAAGTATGAAGAAAAGGCTCGAGGAGATTTAAGGAGCTGCATGGCTTTTAAAGAATTCACCTTGTCAAGAGTTTCATCATTCTGATGAATGCCCTGACTGACTTACTTTTCTGCTGCCCTCCATCCAGTCACCTCTGCTCTTTTTCTCTTGTGGTTATACTTGGAAAATAGGCAGTCACCTGTAGTCATGGGCTGCTGTTGACAGGGAATGGAAAGATGCAACAAAGTCCTGAGTCCCCACAGTCTAATAAAGCTGAACTCAAAGCAACCTGATGCAACACTAATATGCTTGGAAATGTCACAGACAAATAAAACAGGCAAAGGCATCTTAGCAAAAATCATTGAGACACTTCATTCAGGTACCAAAATTCAAGAGCAAAAATGACAGGTGCCACTGTGATATGAAGAAAACACATCAGTTACTTCCTTTTACTTTACACAGATATCACTGTGGGTGTAGTTCACAGTGGAGGAATTTTCTTCATTTTTAGTGGATAGCAAGAACAGGGTCCTCATGCTGTGCTAATGGACACTTTCCAGAACTAGGACAGAATCTCCTGACATTTTCGAAGAAGGTTGTGTAGGAATAAACTAGCAAGCATAATCATATCCAAAGATTGCAGAGCAGGTTTTGCCACCCTTTGCCTGAGGTGTATGGTACATTTCCCTGAGGAGGTGTATCTCTGATAGCAAAACTATAATAGTTCTATGGTCTTACTTGTTAGTGTTCACTGAGCTAAGATGGAAAGTTCTAGTCCTTCATGAAACTGCTATATAAAACTATGATGGATGCTGAGAATCTCCCCTCAACATTAGTTACTGATGCCCATAAAAGAGAGATGCTTAACATTTGATTCCTTCCCTTTATAAAATAAATTATAAAAATTCCCACTGATTTCAGGGGTCACAGGTCAAGCTAGACTATAGTGGAGGGGTGAAGAGAAGAGAAATTATTCCTGTAATTTGGAGTCAGACATTTGCCTCCATGTGCTTTTGATGTAGGACGTGATCCCATCCTCACCATTTTGCAATGGTGGCCCCTTTTTTTGTCTCTTTGCTCATTCTCAAGCAATGATTGTAATAATTTCTCAGAAAGTAGCAATTGCATGTGGTGGATGTTTATAGCTGCTGTCTACGTCATATGGTCAGTGTCCTGAAGACAACTACAGGTATCAAAGGGAGTCTCTTGTCTACTGCTAACCTGATCTAATAAATATTCCTGTCAAAAGTATCATCAATGTCAGATAGACCAGGCAGCATGCAACCACTTCTGCACTGTATTTCTATTGCACAGTGCTCCCACAGGACATGCAGCAAAATCCTGTACACCAGTGTCAAGCACTCTGAAGTCAACAGGATTGTATAGGACATGAAACAGTAGAAATAAGTTTTTTTCATCTTTGAATATGAGTAGCGTTTTTATATGTCAAGCTTTATTGATACATTTTTACTGTATTTTTATTTCCAGGCAGGTAATCTCAAGGTGAAGACAGAAAATTATGTTTGAAGTCCCCTAGAGAAATTGAATTCTGGCAAATTTGCTTAGCTTTTGCATAAGAAGGAATGTTTTATGTGTTGTTTTGTCTTGTGTCCATTGCTACCCGGAAAATACAAATCCAATTGTGCCTCAGGTTGCATGAAAACCTACTGGTTTCACCAGAGTTAATCTAAGATAGTGCTAGATTTCGTTTGATTATTGAGAGAAGAGTTTCACTCTTCAGCAAGTTGCTTTGAAGATTTCAAAAGGTATCTCTAGGTCAAAAAATATTTTTTATGTGGGGAGTGAGGGAACATAAATCTCTGTGGTCAGTTCTGTGTCAACCATGAGAACTGGGTATCTAAAGCAGACATGTGACAGTGCTAACAAAGTCTTTTTAGAAGGCTTGAAAGCCAAATCTCCAGCATGATCTTCAGGCACCACAGGGCCTTACATGCTTGAAAACATTTGGCATGGTCATGACAGTTCTGCACGTGTACTGTGCAGGTTAGGTGTGAAACAGCTCTCTGTGTGTGTGTGTGTGTGTGTGTGCGTGCTCAAGAAAGGCTGAAGAAGCTCTTCAGGAAGATTTACCCCACTGTTCTTAAGGGGGCTGATTCTAATACTATGGAATATTGCAAATGGTTAATATTCTCTGTGGCAAGTGGGCATGTTTGTGAAGAAAGCAGTGAGAGGGAAAAATAATGTTTAGGAATATGAGAACTTGTTTTAGAAGTCTTTTTACTGTCTTCATGTGACTGCAGATACATAGAAAAACATGGAATTTGACTCGTATAAGCACCAAGGACTTTCTTCTCAACTCCAGTTGGTCCTCAGATTTCTTTCAAGGCAGAATAAAAAACTATTATAATTTAGAAAACGTCAGTCCTTTTTACCTGGATAACTGCGAGCCTCGCTGTCTGACAGTGAGGAAGAAGGAAATGTATGAAGATGTGCAGACACTTTAAATACAGAACAAAAAATAATACAGAAGTAGGTGTTTGTGGTAGTCCTTATTGCATTATTCTCATATTTATGACTTACCAACACTGACAGTTAAAACCATATTAAGAACAAGAAGAGACATAATTCAAAGTCTTGAAACTTTTCTGTACTAGATTGCTTTGTTAAGTAAGGTTGATAATGATGCTGTAGCTGTTCCATACATTGACAAAAACATTTTGTGTACACAGACACACAAACCTGGACACACATATGTGAATGTATTATCAACTATGAAATCATTACAGGGCAGCAGCCCTTCTCAAGCTATTCTGATTGTGCCTTTCAAAGGTGCTTAAATGTCACAGAATGAGATTTTAACCTTTACCTCTACTGGCTTTATGTGTGTAGTGAATAAAAGGAGCCATGTTACGTTCCCTGCTTTGGAGGCTAATTAAGACTGTGTGCCTTACACCCATGCTTAAATTATTTTATGCTTAATCTGAATAGGGAAAATCTAGACAGAGCAAATAAAGGACCTCTACTGTTTATTTTCTGGTGTTGGTGTAGACAATATGAGGAAGGAGAATGCCAGAGAAAGAGAAGATCAAATGCAAATTTGTCAGTCAGGAAGTTCTACTGTGCTCCAGGTGCCAAAATAGTCCAAATAGTTATTCTAATATGGACAGCCTTGCAGATTCCTCAGAATTTTGTCCTGAGGTCTCTGGTATTATCTGAATACTCTATATTCCTACTCTGTTACCTCTAATGCTTCCTTTTCTCCAGTATAGCCCTCTCCAGGCTTTTAAGGCACGTACATGTGTCAAAATGTTTGTAAGAAGTAGCTTTTTCGCAGCCACTTAAGGGCTTTCTGTGAAGGATTACAAAGTGCACCAATGGTGAAAGACCCTTTCAAGAGTAGACTGAAGACTTATTGGAAATATTGAAAGGTAGGGAAAATAAACCACAGAGCCAAAAGACACAAAATCCTCAGAAAAAACTAACATCCCTTAACAAAGGGATGCAAATCCTTTGTTAAGGATCCTCAGCAAAAATAATGGGAACTAAGCCTCCAAATCCCTGTCATTGCTGTGCAAATCTCAGTCACAGAGGATATACAAGCCCCTAGGGAATGTAAAGATGACAGCTAAGCAAGACACTAGGGTATACCATTTCTCCTAATAAGACTGTAGCAGGCTGTTTTTCCCAAAGTGGGGCAGAAAGATACCAATTCTTGAAATGTCTGACCTACACAGAAACTACTACACTTCTAGCTTTCAGTATTTTCCATGTGCACAAATCAGCAGTCCCAGTTTTATTAAGAGAAGCTTTCATGCAATCACTTTCTCTGCATACATTAAATTTATACCTATACATGTGCAAAATGAAATCATATGTAGATGTAGAGGAAGGTTGCAACTGGCTTTTGCTTTTTTTTCTTGTCTACTTGGAGCTACACACGTATACAAGCCAGTGAATATTTCAGATGAAAACAGCCACTTCTGCAAATTTGGCTTATTATGTCCTACCAAATTATTATGCACCATGTAAAAATATTTGCAGATTTGCTACTGGTTACAAAGGCTATGTTGTTCTATGCTTGAGAAAGATTCCAATGGAATCTTTCAGAGCCCCAGTTGTGTAGTGCAAAGAGAGATGTGACATTAGGTACAAAGGTAGAAGTTCTCTTTGTGCAATGCAATGCAGTATCACTGCTATATCTTGAACAGAAGCTTAAATTCCATTCAAACTAGCGGATGAAAACAGATTACATTTTAAACCAGCAGCGGGCTGAGAACGTTGACTGCAAAGACAGATGCCATTGCTCAAGTAAGTTCAGATTGGTTGCTTTATGTATAAAAATATTTAACACATGGCATAATTAATGCATGGTAATCTAAGAATATGGGAGCTATATTTTAAATAGGTGGGTTCTCAGTGGGATAACTCAGCATAGTTTCCTCTAACTTTACAGATTGCTTAAGAGCCAGAATCTCTGGCTCTAATGAGGGATGGTTGTGTCTTAGAAATCCTCTAGATAAATCCAAATTGTGAAAAAATATAAGGATGTTGTACACTTCTTCATACTGGTGGATCAATCTGATAACATTTATTAAGAAAAAAACAGAACTAAACAATGAGGAGGAAAAGCATTTTTAAAGTTGGTTTCTAGTTACTTTCCATTTCTCTGAAAGTTTGAGTAAAGAATAACAATCTCTAGGACTTAAAGACCAAGTGCAAGGGAAATGGGTATCCAAAATTTCACCTAAAATAAAATAAAACAACAATAATCATATTTTCAAACACTTGCTTCCCATTAAGAAGTTCTTATGATTATAAAAATCTATTTTTTTTCCCTAAAATGAAATCTCAAGGAGGGAAAATTTTCATGTAGAAGAACTTAAAAAGTAGTAATTAAAAAATAGGTATGCGACACACTCAAAATAAGGTCTAGCCCAATTCTACTGGATGCAATGGCATTACTCTTGATAGTAAGGATGGAAGGGGATTCCTGCCACCATGTCCATCCTGTAACTAGTACCAGTTGATTTAATCTGAACCCTTCTAGATTCATGTGATTGATGGTATGATGATCTGGCTACTGCTATTTCAAAATTTTCTGACTCTTCCGCACTACCCTAAAGAGAATTAACCCACACCTCCTCCCCTGCCCCGAATATCCTTTCACTTGATGCAATAGCATATGATATAAAGTATATGTTAGAAATTTTATGAAAGACAGTTGTTATTAAATAACCTGTTTTCCCTCAAGTGGAAACCAGTGCACAAATACTTTAGTTCATGGGCAACTTTTGCTTTCCATCTGTTAAATGCCTTGCTGAATAGGTGGTGTTAATCTGCTTGTGGGGTTCATAAAGCAGTCAAATTTCAAGTCACTAGCAATGATTTTTGGAACTGTTCCTTTGAGAACAGATCCAAAAATCGACAGCTAGACGAACAGGAACAGAGTTGGCTTCCGGTGTGTAGTCAAACCACTGAAAAACAATGCTGCTGTGAGAGAAATGGTTTCCTGGGTAGAATTTAGTTGGTTTTCCTCCTACAGTTGTCTAAAGCTTTCTGAAAGTATAGTCCTCTAAAGCAGAGAATTTACACCATGCACAAGTCACTACATTTGCATCTTGTTTCACAGAATTTCTCTTTATAACCAGGAGGCTTTGGAAGTTAAATGACTTGAAGTTGTTTTGTGTAAAGTGGTCGTTGGTATAGTGACCATGCTTTTAATTTGATGTGCACAGTAAATAATCATGACTTAAACTATTCTATTTCTTTCTAAATATCTCTAAATAGTATCTATATACTTTTGTATGCATAGCTACTAAACCCTTTCAAATACATTTATGCATTATGCTGAGTGGATTGATCATAAAGAAGAATTTTGATATGGAAAAATAGGTACAATAGAGCAATTATCATGACTCCAGCTAAAGTTCATATTTTTTAGACTAGATTCTTTTTCCTCTTGCTTCTTTCAGAAATACACATTTTAAAAAATTGGTTTCCTTTGGTTTGTTTGTTATTTTATTCCTAATGCTTCTCATCTGCCATCTAGTAAAGGTCATAGAAATATTAATGTACTTCCAAAGCAAGAGGACCAAAAAGCTTTGCTTTCAACATAGCTTAGAGTATGGGGATGCAAATTGCAAAAAATCAGTGGCCTGTATCTTCTCACAGAATTATTTAGTAATGAATATACCAAGTGAAAGAGAAATGTCTGTTGGATAAACAATACACATAAACAACTTCATGGTAGGAAAATAATATAAGAGGCAGTGGTGATCCTACCCTGAAATCTTGAAAATGACTGGAGAAAATATGATGCTTATAGAGAAGTCAGAAACCAAATGCATTTGATAACTGGAAACTTTGTTTTGTTTTACTGTAGATGGGAGCCTCTTTTATTTGATAAAGTGCAATTAAAACCAGAAAAATATCATAAGCAAGTAGAGAATTCGTGTTGCTTTTAGAAATTGAGACATTGAGTATGATTTACATGGCGATGCCTGGCAAAGCAGAGGAGAAAACAACGTTTAATTGGAGTATTCCCCTTCACTGGTGGCTAAAATCTCCTTGTTTTGGGTCTCAGCATCTCTTAGCCCTTGCTGTCTTTTCTGCCTCCCCAGCAATGTGGGACTCAAGAGGCCTGACTTACACTTTAGAACAGGAGTCTATGTTTTCCTCAGTGTGCAGAAACACAAAGCAGCCCTTCAAAGTATGTATCAAGCCCTCCCAGAGGAGATTACTCCCACAACACTGACCTGAGCACTGAGACAGGATGGCTGCTTATCCCCTCCTCCATGTCCATTTGCACTTAGAACATGTAATTGCTGGCTTTGCAGTAAGGATTGAGGACACTCCTTCACCCCTTCTTGTGCAAATACCAGCGTGTGACATTTAATGGTGGTAAGTCAAGACCTTGCCTCATATCTTCTCTGAAAAACACCAGCTCTGAGAGCAGCCTTAGGAAATAGTCTGTAAAGGCTGAGAAGGGAAGTAAGTGCCCAAATCATCCCTCATTTACAAAATGTGATTTCATTGGGGGCTTCTCAGAGAAGTAGGAAGCAAACCTAAGTGTAGTTGCTTATGGAACCAGACAAAACCATTGCAGCTGCTCTGTCCTAATTACTTAGTCTAGAAATGAGCATACATAGTAAGTTTATCACATATAGGCCCTAAAAGTCGAAGGCCTTTAGGCATCCCCATTCCACTGACTGGTAGTTTTGCTAGCCTGCAAGGGCAACTTTGGAGCATCACTGATTCAGCAGCTGGTCACACTGGAATGTCATGAGAGGTGCTCCTGTTTATGCTGCAAGCCTCTGGCAGTATGTATCCATATCTATCTTATTTATAGATAGAGATATCTGCTGCCATTAAAAAGATAATAATCAGCTTCCATCTTCAGATAAAAGGCATTGTATGGCTCCTTGTTGACATCCTGCATGAAACAAACCTGTATGTGTAAATTACATGTACACTCATTACCTTAGGATTTTGTCATGAACTCCAGCATTCTCAGAACTGGAATAAACAATGAATGTCTCTCAGCTTATTGCTGGCTCTCAGTTTTAGAACAGCATAGCCTTGCTGAATCCGGTAGTATAAACCTTCTCATTGATATTTATGTCCTCTATAAACCCCATAGAGCACTCCCTCAACATCACTTAAGCTAGTTAACTGTTTCATTTCTGGTATGAAATCTAATGTGCAAATACTGCACTTATTCAATAAATATTGCAGTTTTTCAATAAAGTAAGAATGCATTTATTAAATCCATTAATTTCCTTCAACAAGAGCCTTTGAGTATTCAGTGAATCCACTACTTTAAGTTGAAAAATTATTCTTAGACTTTCTCCTTAAAAACTGAACCAAGTTTCTTACAGGACCTCTATATTTTCAAAGAAAGAATGTCCAGTGTATTCTGCATGAAGTAAAAGTAAAGCTCTCAGCTGAAAACACTCCTTACAGCTTTCTGTCATGTTCAGTTCACCAGTCACAGCCAGTCAATTCAAGATAAAAAGCCTACCCAAGATCAGAAAAAAGTCCTGTTCAGTTAACCAGGTACAGACCTAATTTCCAATTTACCTACATCATGCTCTCAGTTCTCTTAACCTTTGTCTGCTACACACACACTCCTTTAGTACAGGATAAGAGATCCTTGCTTTGTAAAAAAAGTAATAATATCAAGGAGGAAAAGGGATAGACAAAACCTAAGTGCGCCTCCTATTATTTTTATTGAAATTAAAATGTGAGCTAGTTTCTTTTCCCACAGGCTCCAAGTTGCTCTTGCTATTTCTCTGTCTAATTCTAACACTAACCTGAAGAGCTATTACTGTGAAATCTCATAGAACTTCCTAGGCTCATTTACATTTTTTTTTCTGACAGCCTTGCATGAAACAATTAAATAATTTGGGTAAGCAGTCACCCCAATCAAAATATTTTCCAGTTAATTAACAGATTAGATATCAGTGAAAAAAAGCATATAATTGTATTAGCCACTATCAGTTTGAAAGAGTAAATATTCTAGTATGTACACATCTCAGATAATGACAAAACCAGCAGGCTGTAGATCAAATTAATTTACACTTAAAATAATTAAAGAATAAAGGAGAAATGATTGAAATTACTGAAGATTTTGTAGAAGGCAAGCCACAACACAAATGCAAGTGATTAAAAAGAAAAGCTTTAATGACAATGTCCAATGACTTCAGTGCTATGTAAATCAGGCTGCAGCTTTCCAATGGCTAAAGATTCAGTGCAAGGAAGGCAATATATGCCTAAACCAGAAATCAGATGGGATTTAATTATTCAGATAAAAGCCTGAGGTTAATTCTCCTCCCCACGATATGCATGAAGCTGCACAACTTCCAGCACATCCTGAGGCTGCTACTTTGGCCTGAAAGTTGCCTAGACACTGAGGCTGTGACCATACTGCTGAATTAAAATACATCAAGAGCCATTTGATGGCACTTGGGTCAAGAATGGCAAATATCCATACTGTTGACAAGACTCCAAAGCAAGGGTGCCACAGATAAGAAGAATTGATAGTTTCTGCCAATTTTGAAATTTATGTCTGAGATATTTTTCAGTGTGTGAAGAAGAATGCTGTTTAGCATGAAGCAAATATAGCATGAAGGCTAAAAATCGAATGGTAGAGCTGGTCCTGTTGTATAGCCAGGAACAGTCTCCAGTGGCGTTTAATTAGCTCACATAGACAAAATTGCAGAAATTTGCTTCAGATCTTGCACAGTTACCTGATAATGTGCATACATAAGCCAGATGAAGTTCCAGAAATGAACAATGATAAAGAAGCTGTTTTCCCAAGGAGCCTGTCCCCTGAGGACTAGGATATGTCCTTGGAAAGAAGAGATATGGATAGGACTCAAAAGTGCAACGGGAATAAGATGGCCATAAGTCTCAGAAAAGAATCATGGCATCATAAAAAAATGTAGTTTGGAGAGGAACTCTGGAGGTCATCTGCATAAACCCCAAATTTGCAATGAGGCCAATGGTGAAGACAAAGCATTTTGCTCAGGCCTTGCCCAGCTGGATTATGAAAATTCTCCACGAATGGATACTCCACAACCTGTCTGGGCAACATGCCCCAATTCTTCCCAACTCTACTTTTGAGTGCATTTTCCTCTTAGTGCCTTTGTTACAGTTTGTGACCATTGCCTCCTGTCACTTGGCATTGAAACATCTCACAGAAACATCTGGCGTTGTCTATTCTGTAACCTACTACACCCTCCCATCTGACTCCTTTCCTTCAGGGTAAAGTAACCCAGTTCCCAAGTTCTTAGATGATGTGATCCAGCCCCACAACCACCTCTGTGGCCCTCCTCTGGACACCCCTGGTTGTCAGTAGTAACCTCCCCTATCTCCAGGCATCGTATGGTTTATCCAACCTAGCTGAATCCTTTAAGCCAGGAGATTAATGAACTTCCATACCACATAAAGGAGACGTGGGAAGCAGGAGGAAAGAAGGGGAAGTAGTTTCCCAAGTTCTTTTTGATTAGAAAGACTCTTGTAGATGGTTTTTTTTGTTGTTGTTGTGAAGTATATGCTCCTAGTATAAATAGGGTTTTATACAGACATGGTAAATCTGCTAGTGTACATATATATATGCGTGTGTGTGCTTATGTACAGATGTGTATGTGTTTATCTCCCACTGTCTGGGTTAAAGTGGCTACACACCAAGTGCTTCAGACAGCCCAGCTTCAGGTTTTCACCTGCACCTGCTGTTCCTGCCTCTGTTTAGGCACCCTTCCCCACATTCCCTCTGTTTATATTAGGGATGTGGCTTTCCCTATGAGAGAAGGTTACCTCAAAATTTGACCTTGCGCTACCTTCAAGGTACTTAGGCTTTTTCTGTTTTGCCCCCAAGCAATATATTATAACAGAATTTACTTACATACTTGTTTTTGCCCTGCTCTGAGAGCAATATGGTACTTTACAACCCTAACCCTCCTTTCTTAGAGGCAGCTCAGTAGCATGGATGAGATTTTTTATCCCAGACAGGGTGTGAGTTGACTTGCAACAACTAACCTGCCTCCATATAACACTTGCTGGCAGAGTGCTGTGAATTGCTTTTATATCAACTACTCCTCACTCTAATTTACCTTTCAAGTGGGCTAATGAAATGCATTGCTACAGTCCGTCTGTCTTTAAAAATAAAAACCCAACCCACTACCCCAATTCTGCAGTACAGAATAGCAGAGAAAAAGAACCTAATATGACAGAAACAGGCTCCCATCATATTTGTAAAACTTTCCTAGGAAGGAAATCCTGTCAATTTTCAAAAGTTCCTCATCTATCCAGACATTTCATTTAGACCTGTGTTTTTGTGTATAATAAATTGCTTCTAGTTGGCTGAAAATCATTTTTAGCTCTTATCTCTGTGATCGGTTACCCCTGCTGTTCTTTAATGGCCTTCACCTCATTATGCAACTAGTCATTAAAAGCTTAGTATCCAGTACAATGGTAGCTTATGTAAAGTGATCTATGAGAGCTTTATATAGGCTTACCAGCCGCAGCCTTAATTTTACTCATTCGTCTTAATTTTTTGTAATCATTTTTTGTAAAAAGGGTATAATGTCAGGCATGCTTCCCTGCGACTGACAGATCCAATCTAGCAGATAATTACCATAAGGAAATTGATGTTTTAGTGTGCAGGGGAGAATTTAATTTACTCAGACATCCTACAGTACAATGCATTCCAAAAGATATGAGGATTTAAGTTTTTAAGAAATTAAATTTCACTATTTAACATGATTACTTATGTTGAACATCATTAACTAGCTTTTTTTTTAACTGTTTGATATAATTACAAGAACAGTTATTTGGTCTAAAATCCAAAGTCGTCTTTAAATAAGGGTTAAGGATCCATGAAGTACAGAAAAGGTTGCATTCTTTCTCTCTCCCTCTCCAACACCAGCCTTCCAGCAACAGCATTAAAAAATCTATAGAGATTAACTGAGCCAATGTACGAACTATAGAGCTTTTTCCAATGATGTTTTAATAGATACTTTGTTATCAGCCCATTCCACCTCAACTCCAGCGGTCAGGAAACTCTTTAGTCCTATTCACAAATACAAATTGCCTATAATGTTTCAAAATGATAGAACCATGAAAGAGTTGTGGATATCCCAATTAAACAAGGTGATTAATTTATGTTTAATTCGGTCCATTTGATTACTTTAATTGAAATCTTTGTGATTTAGAATTGGATTAATTTAATTAATCTCTATAAAACTGTTTACCCTCCATGAGAAGGCATTATTTCTGACATACAGCATGTGTACCTTGCAAGCAGAACACACAAAGCACAACCAGGAAGGCCCAAAAGGCTGGGTCTTTCAAAAAATAAAATTTTTTAATCTTGAAAAGCCTTCTCATATAAAGTCCAGACGCTTTGCTTGTTCACTAAACTTCCTTATTAGTAATAGTTGAACCAGAGAACTAGAGCAATGGAATTTTATAAGCCTTCTCTTTTTTCTCATTTGTTTGTTTGAAGTTTTGCTAAATATTTTAAGACAACTTTTCCATGTTTCATTTTTTCATGAGGTTTGTACAGTCAGAGAACAAAAAATACAAAACTGTCAAGAGTGTGTGACAAATACTTGTAAGATGCCAGATCTGTCAATAGAATTTGAATAGCATGTGCCCAACTGTTGTACAAACAGAGCTAATGCTGATTTAAAATATTCTCTTATGACTCACTTTTCATTCTGGATTGAAGTGCCCTCTCCAAAGATGGGAAGCTCCTACCACATGATGTTCTAGGAATTATGCTGGTCAGAACCTTGACTAATACCCACTAGGGGCACAGTCAGGACAGCGGATCTTCGCTTCAGCCTGAAACTGGAGAAAATTCATGGGCTACTAACCATCCATGGTCTGATGGCATGGTACAGAGGACTTCTGCTCAGAGAGCATTTTCTCTTATTCTTTATTATTTAAATAAAAGACACTAAAGCCAAAGAAAGAATTATTTTAGTATGGATAGAATAAGACCAACTATTGGTGCTTCAGATAATCTACTCGAAAATAACTTCTCTGTCTTTTCTTGAAACAGCTCTGTAAAAGGCATGTTTCTTGTATTTGCAGAAGAGAAGCTAAGAGACTGCAAATAGAAGGAGGGAATTATGTGACTCAGTATTATTTCTAAAATTAAATGTAAAACTGTGCCATTTTTAGTTAAAACCAGAGATACACGACGTAAAATGGAAAGAGCACTATGTCAGTAATGACATCAGTGCTAACTCCAAATTAGTTGTTTTTAAGAAGAACTGTGCTCATAAGAATGCCCCAAAATGCAGAGAAGAGCCAGTCAATAACACCGGAAGTAAGCGGATATGATGAATCTGAAGGGACTGCATGTCACTGAAGCCAACATCTCTCCCAGGTCATAGCTTACCTGGGGATGACAGGAAGGAAGTAAGAGGGAGTAGCAGTGGCTATAGCAGACATTGCCTGCTGGCATGCTGTCTTGAGCAATTTCTATTCCAAGTGATTAGGTCCACTTACAATGGAAAATATTTTCTGAGTTTTTAACCATAATCAATCTTCTGCTAGCAAAATCTTTCTACAGAAATTCTTAGGAAATTAGAAAAACGGTAGTTTAAAAGGAATTATTTCTCTTTCTGAAGCTTGCCAAAGATTCACCACCTTGCATAAAAATTCCTTGCTCTGAGAAAAGAAAGAAAAGATCTTGCCTGCTAGATATTTGCCTGAGCTTGGCTTGTCTGTGATTAGGGCGGGGCCTTGGCGTCTGAGTAGATGAGCAGCTGGGCAAGCTACATTCATCATCTGTGCCAAAATAACAAGGCCTTCCTCCCATAGGTGTTTGCAGTCTTTAAAAAATCACAGTCCTAAAACTTTCAAAATAAGTAGAGGAAAAATTATAAAATTCAATGGGCCTTCAGTCAGTGACCCTGACTGTACTTTCTGAACCATTGCCTACCTTAGGCAGTCTAGACAGGAATTTGGCTGGTGTGTGACAGACATCCCAGCTGTGCCTTTGCCAGGCACTGCATTGCCTCCCCTCAAAAAACCTGATTCTCTGTAGGTACCTTGCAAACTTACATATACAGTATCTGTACGGAGAACACACTCTTGTGCATAATCATGCACATTTTTACTGTATGTATGCATGTATAAACAGATATTTAAAAGGATACTTAGTGTCTAAAGTATGTACTTTGTACACTACATATATACATGAGCATATAAACCCACACTTCAGCTGTTTACCAAAGCATGCAGATACATTCATGTTGCTGTGAAATCCAACACAGCAGCCATCAAGCATAGGCAATATTATTCTCTTTTACAAGATTCTTTTCATAATGATTGTTTTACACCATCCCCAGAGCTGTGAAAAAGCAGTGAAATTTTTTTTATTCTGTTTTGAAGTGGGGTTCGTTCGGTTTCTTTATGCAGAGGAGTGTGTTTTCCTTTTCTCTTATTCTCAGAAGACAGTTTTACCTCAAAATTCCAAAAAATTGTAGCTTCATGCAGAGGTCAGGCATGGAAATTTTTACCCTGAAGGGTAAAATTTTCATGATCAGTTTAGGTGGGTGACCGAGAAAAGTGGGTTAGAGTGGAAATTATTGCACAACGTTGACAGAGACATGTAGGGGGATACCACTTCTGTCATAGATTAGTTTATTAATGAGAGCATGTAGCAGGCTATGCTGTATCCTTTTGTCATCTAGCAAAAAACCTAACTTCCATTGAAACACCATCAGAGACAATTTTTTAAAGTGGTAGATGCTCTTGTCTCTTTTCTTCCTTTGTATTTGTTTTTGGTTTTGTTTTTCTTAAAGAGCGAGCAGTTTGATGTCACTCTTTTTAGTCAGAGAAGGAAAGATGACATCCCCTACACCTCTGCAGAGCTGGGACCAGACCAGCAGAGATTTCCCTGGGAGACCTGAGCCTCACCTCTCTGCCTGAGGTCTTTGAAGATCTGAAGTGTTTAGAAGACATCAGGATATAGTTCACAAAACAACCCCACAAAATAAAAACATGTGGTTCAGGATGCTCTTTGGCTAGAGCTGCACATGACTGTCACTGCACACTGCGGGCAGCCATGAACATGTCTGAAGGAAGCACCATTTTGCATGGAAAATGGATTTTAAAGCAGATTTGGAAACTACGAGAGAGTTGCCTCTCACTCAGGAGAGAAGGGCAGACAGCGTCTCATCTTGCTTCTTTATGAGGAGACAGCAAATACACTGACTCTAGGAAAAGCGCCTGGAAATGGCGGGCCTCCCTGCCTGTCTGCCATGCCATAGGCACACATCCAACCCCACAGGGCTATGGCTCCTGGGAAGGTGTTGGGACAAGCACACAGCCCTGACAGTGACATTTCTCCACCTCGGGGGCAGTACCCGACCGGGCACTGCAGCCCTGCCTGGGCTCTCCCGTTGTCCTGGGGGCAGCCATTTTGCAGCGCTGACAAACCCTGCGCTGGTAATTCTTTTCCTCCCTCAGGGAGCTCCCATAAAGTGATGTCAGACCACTGACGGGTCTTTATGGGATTTGTTCACCCCTGCACCCACAGGCCAGGGCTCCGCTGCAGGCACCCAGGCAGCCCCAGCTGCCAGCAGGCCCTGAGGGGCAGCAGGTGAGCCCCAGCTGGTCTGTGCTGAGGCGCGGTGCCTCTGGAAAGCAGCGGGCCAGAGGCTTTGTCCCAAGCAACACAGCTCTCCCAGGTGCCCGAAGGTATGTGCTTTATATTGATTTGGTTCGGTGGGTTTTTTTTAAAGTATGGGCTTGTGGAAAGCTTGCTTGAAAATTTATATTAAGTTAGTCTTAAAAAAATTACCACATAACGGATTCTTCCTTAAGGCTTTCTCCGAGTTAAATTCATTTCAATTCTGGTTTTCTTGTCATTAAGTAAACAAGTTTGATTTAATAATTATGTTTTGTTACAACTGAGGATATCTAATATAGTAGAGGATGGGTTGAGTTTTTCTCTTTGGCTGTGAACCCCGTGTGTTCCCTGGAGCCTCCCACGGTAGTCTTGACCAGGAAGTGTCAGGCAGCGCCGCCATTTTCCAGCGTGGCAGCAGTCGCTGGGCCTCACTCTGTGAATAATTACACATGCACTTAACTTCATCACACTAGAAGTTTCTGTTAATTGCTTATCCCACTAAATATGCACATAAGCAGGCCTACCAAATGGCTATCTCTTTTCCAGATATTTTGACTTTGCTGGAGAGGAAGAAGTAAGAGAGAGGGGTTGCCTCAGTGAGGCTGAAGGGTTGCCTGAGGAAAGGGAGCTTTCCCAAGTGCTGGGGAAGCTCAAGACTGGCACGTATTGTTGCTTTCCTTCATGACATTATCACCACAGCCAGGCTGACAAGCCTTTCCATGCCACACAGTCACTCCAACAAAACCTGTCAAAGCGGAATATTCATCAGGGCCCACATTTGACACAGCCATGAATCATAACTACTTATCTGTAAATTCCTTACTCAAGGAAGAAGCAGTAAGGGATGATCAAGGTTTGAAGGACAGGAAATGAGCATGGTGACAGTGTGGGAAAGACTGCAACCAAAGTGGTGAACCTTGACAACTTTGAGAAAGAGGGAGATGTGGTTGGAAAATACAATGACTGGGGGAAGAAGTGAAGATGAGGGTAAAATGACTGGTGACAGCAGAGGAAGGTAAAGGGAAGGGGTGTAGAGGTGAATGTGAGTTAAAGGGCAGACGACAAATATCACTTTGTCAAAGAGAAGAAGCAAGTGCCTGGGTGTGTAAACAGCTAGAAAAGGATAGGTGTATAGGCATATTATGTAAAAGTTTCTTTCTGCTAAGGGCAAAGGCAAAATTCCCATGGCTTTATAAAGAGATGGTCTTGGGTTGTCAGAAAACCAAGAAAATCTCTGGAGAAATTTTGCTACTGCTGAATTCATTGACAACCTTTGATTGCAGAGTCAAGCAAGTACTGACCACCTGAAAATCCCACACACATTATCTAGGGACAGCTCTACTGAAAAATTTAAGATGTGTTGCCCATCACCCCCGTTCCACAAACTGAAACAGAGAAGGAAGAAAAGGAAAACTCAACCTCGCTAAGCTGTCTGAAATGCTATGAGGCAAAACACAGGAACTGGTTTGGAGTTTTGGTTTTTGTTTGTACTTTGGACATTAGCTTCAAGAGGTGGAGGAAAAGGGTATCATACATATAAGAACTAAAACTGGAAGAGAATACATCTGGCCCAGTCACAACCATACTGTTTAGTGTGAACATCTGGAGTAACTTGCATGCTTACTGTGTTCTGAACTCTGACAGCTGGAATGAGCAGTGGGTTGAGTACCACCTTGGTATTTCTAAGTATTCTTTTTCATGAAATTCTATAATGAACTGAGTAGTCTTTTCTTTCAGATGTGTAGTTAGGAGCTGGAAAAATAATTGTTCAGATAAACCGTGTGACTAATGTATAACTTACTTGGATGCAAGGTAGACTTACAATGCCATGGCCTAAAAGCCTGACCTCTTCTTCCAAAGACATGACTTTAAAATGATGACAAAAAAAGCCTCCTCAAGAGAGTTCTGTCTTAATTTAGCGTTCTTACATCCTGTTAAATATTCTGATTTATTTGCGTTAGAATTTTATTTAATTGTGATGCGGCCAACCAGCAGAAAAGCTGTTCCTGACTTCTGTGGGCTTGGAACATGCCCTTTTGCTGGCAGATAGATCATGTACTTGAACCATGTCTGCACTGAAAGCAGAGCCAAGGGTGTAGTATCACACTGTGATATCAATTGATAAAGAAGACTGCCGAGCTAATTTCTCACTAAAGTCACAGAATTTAGGCAGTGAAATCCCTGGAGCAGTCAGTCTGCTGCAAGCTGTGCAAGTAAGTGAAAAAGAATCAAACTAATGGATTGGTAGCTAGATGCTAGAGAGTAGGTAGATAACTGCTTAGGATAGTTACTTCATTGAAAACTTACTTATTTTTAAAGTAAATCCAACCTTGTGACCAAATAAAGGAAAATACTTTAAAAATTGCTGAAATCGTCTTTGCTTTCTATTTTTCCTACTACTTCCCTTTTATATGGCAATTCACTCGCAATTAGATTCACTTTCTTCCTCTTACGGCAGCAATTTGATGTACCAGTGACCTGTTCTATGCCTAAATTTCAAAGAAATTTCCCACAAGTGAAGAAATAAAAATGAATCATCGTAGTCTTCAGTTTGAAGATATCTAAAAGCACATGAAAATGTTTCTGTTGTGAAGTCAAGTGGATAGTTTAAAGCTTGATAAGCGAAGATCTAGTAGATGTATGTTTACACATTTAATATTGAATAGCCACTGAGATTTCTCTCCAGCTGGGAGACAGAGGCTCCAAGTTAGGGAGACATCTTCTGACCCACAAATATTTCCCTAGCCCATTGAAAATAGAACATGGAATTAAGACAGCTTTAGATACAAATTGACATATGTCTGACCAGCAAGGGACTTTCTCCAGAGAAGCAGGTTTGAGTTGAATATCTGGAGATATTTCGAGAACTGTCTGGATAGAATCCTGTGAAATGTGCCGTAGGATGACCCTGCTTAAGGAGGGAGGTTGGACAGGATTACTCACTGTAGTCCTTTTCCCTTACCCATTCTGAGTCCTCACAGATGAAGAAAACTTGCATTCTGAAAGAGCCCTGTAAGCATTTAGTTACAAGTGAGGTTGCACACCTAATGACGAGGTGCTTGTCTCAAATCCCCAGTCCACATCTCCGCAGTGTGTTCTTGGGGCAGGGGGAGAGGTTTCTCCTTGTAGGAAAAACGCCTCCTGCTCTCCTAGCTGGGCCTGCAGCTGCACTCCCCTCCTTGGCAGTTTTTGTGCGCTCTGGAGAGCCAGCGATTCCTGTGGGGTGCTGTGCTATGCACGGGCTTCTCTGCATGCATGGCATAAGGATGTGAGTGCCCCAGTCAGAGCGGTGGGCTCTGCTAGGTGACAAGAGAAACGTGTCAGTCCCTTTGTTCTGCAAATGTAGCTTTCTGCCTGTATATCCTAATTCCTCATCTAGGGACAGAAGTACCTTCTGGTATCAGGTACTTTTTGCAGATCCTGATTCCTGCTACGTGCTTTCAAGTGGGAACTAGACTGTCGATGTAGGATAAATGTCCCAGATAGTGACTCATTCCAGTTTGGTACACAATGAGGAATAGCACGCAGTTTTAAATATCAGTCATTTGTGTCTAGAAATGAGCATTTCCAGTTTCAAGATTACTATCATAAAGGCATCTGTGTTTCATTTTATTGCAAAGAGAATCCCAGAAATATAAAAGGACAAGAAAAAATATATTTAGTGATGACTCATTGTGTACATTTGCCTGTGAAAAAATTACATATTTATGCAAAGCACAGATGGGCCACCCAGCTTCACAGACCTAAACTGGCAGGGCTTTCCATAAAGGTGTTTAATAAGCACCTTGCCTTAACATGGGATGGAGGAAGAGATCACATGGAATCGAGTTTGCATCCCTGCAAACCAGACTACCAAAGAAAGCCTGAAACTCAGCAGTTCCCGTCACATCAGAGGAGTCCTAGATTGGATTGAAGCCAGCATAGTAGCTGTGTTGTGCTGTCTGTCTGGTCAAAGAGGCGCCTTGGCCAGAGATGTTCTTTATAAAGAAGATTCTCCCTACCAGCAGAATCCATCGAGCCCAGAACAAGCTGTATGGACTCTGTGCACAGCAGCTGGAGCGTGCTGTGCATGATCACAGCTCCAGCTCTGCCCACTGTAACTAAGTCAGCAAAACATCCATCGCCGTGGGCTGTACCAATCTGCCTGGAGCCCCAAGGGTAGCCAGGGCAAGCCTGTGCTGGAGTCTCTGCTGTTGTTGCAGCACTGCTGGGCTGAAGCTGTCTTGGCTAAGTCAGTCCATGCTGGAGGGCTCTATCTCCCTATGCAAATGCAAACACGACCTGTGAATTTTTAGAGGAGCTCTATCCTACCAGGAATTCTGACTTAATGTCAGCTGTTGCTTCCAGCCATACTCTCTCATGATTTGATAAATACCATTGAGAAATCTCAGGTATGCTGGAAACACTGCCATATCAGAAAGAAGTGTACTTTTCACGTTTTCTTTTTTTATTATTTTCTTTAATATCTCAAGTCCAGTGTGGAAGAAATCTAAAATTTCTGTTTTATGTCTGAGATTTGTCTTTCTTCTTTGTCAGTGTGTTTTATTTTGGCAAATCATAGGAATAGAGGCTCTTGACGATGAACTCGTCCTTCCTAGCTTTAAACACAAGTTTCTTCAAAATGCCTGTCTTTTTTAAGATCAACTTAACATAAGTTCAGAGTGCATACTGAACAGTGCAATGTTTTCTCTCTGTTGAAGAAGAGAGAATTAATGAGGAAAAGCATAGCTAAAAGGCTCACTGGAACTTTTATCGGAAACCTATCTAAATTTTAATAGCAGAAATCATTAAAAATTCTGCTACTTATTGAAAGTCTCACTACTTCCTTTTTTCAAACAGGCTGATATATTTCTAGAAAAATCTTTCCCACCATATTTTTCACATATACTTCCTATTCCAAACAGAAAAGAACACGGCACAGATTTCTTTTTGATAAGTGTGTGCACAGGCAAGTTCCTTAGCCTCCCCTTTCAGGGAAATCTCTGCCTTTGTTTAAAAGCACATGTTCTCTGAGCAGATAGTAATTTACATTTTCAGGATGCCATCTGCACTTTATCTTGTAATTCTAGGATGGGATGAAGTACACTTAAATGTTTGTGTTAAACTTTCAAAACTAACTTATAAGAGCATCAGGCTGTTCTGCCAGTGAAAATTTGAAATTTTTCAACTTACAGAAACTGACTCAACTGCATTTTATCTTAGGGATCTGTAATCAGTTTGATTTTCTTTGATCATGCAGATAAGTATTAATGATAACCAGAAGTAGAACCAACAAAGAAATAGATTCATATCTATTCTCAGAGTACTTGATCTGAAACTGGCAGATTCAAACCTTGTGGACTTTT
The DNA here is from genome assembly GCF_017639235.1 of Corvus kubaryi. Taxonomy (NCBI): domain Eukaryota; kingdom Metazoa; phylum Chordata; class Aves; order Passeriformes; family Corvidae; genus Corvus; species Corvus kubaryi. Next base: position 12,300,710 of record NW_024582056.1, read on the forward strand.
ATTTCATCCATTGTTTCTTGGTGCTCTGTATTTATGATAGAAGGGAGATGAGAACCTCTGCCTCCGGACACTTACCTGCCTCTTCAAAGCAGCTGCATAAAGTCACAGCACATGATTTAGGGAGGGATGAAGGGACAAAGAATGGAATCACATCAATTGGGAATTTGATTTATTTTATTGAAAGAAGGATTTGCTATTGTCATACATATATATACATTATATACAAATATGTATATATATATGTATACAAAAATGCAATTTCACAACACTTTAGACAATGTGTTCATTGGCTTTAATGCATTGAAAAAATGTGAGTTAATTCAAAGGTGTTTTCTGTTTATTTAAATGAAATAATATTTCCCTCTTCTGTGTGTTTTAGCATTCACCCTTTCCACCACAGACACAGTTTTTGATGTTTTGATTCCTCTATTGCTAGCTCTCTCACTGAAAAAAACCCTAGAGTATGTGAGAACTCTTACGGTAAAACAGAGCTTTCTGAGCAAGATCATATTCTAGAATTAGGCATGCCTATAGAGTGAGTGTCTTTTAGTAGTCTGATGATCATTATTTTTGCAATGGAGGAAATTACTATATTCCTTACTCAAAACATTCCTACAAAGTCAAGCATGACTATCAACGGTACATTTATTCATGAAAAGAAGCCTACAAAATGTAGGTGTTCCTCTTACATCAGCTTATATCCTGTTGACAACTCAAATGACACTAGGCCCATTTATTAGTTTCTAGTGGTTTAACTGACAACTTTTGGTCTCATAAAATGTACTATAAATACTATCTGCAGGACAGCCTTGCTGTTCAGTGGTACACCAAGTGTTCAGATGGCTGAGAATGCTGTTTCCCAATGGGAAATGTGGCATTTGGCAATCGTTTATTCTGATTTCCTTTGAGGATATGAAGGAAAGATTTTACCAAAGTAATCCCTGAGTAAAAAGCAAGCAACAAAATGATTAATACCAAAGCACTGGACTATAGAATGAATGCTAAAGTGCAGACTTTATCACATCTTTGAAGTAGATAGGGTGATTGCATACTTTTACCTCTCGAGGGAAATACGTTTGTGCTTTCCACACGTGTGGGAAAATTGCATGGGATTGATTTCCCAAGTTTGGAAAAGAGCCCTGGTGTTGAGAACAACTTCACAGCCCCAGCTCTGAACTCACTTGGCAGCATGGATGTAGGAACCTCTTTCTCCCAGTGAAGTCACTCCTGCCAGTGGTTACAACACAAAGAGGGTTTGGCTCATAAAGGACAAATTGTGATATAATGAAGTCCCACCATGGGGTGAAAAAAACCCTGGATTTGTTTTCATCTGGAACAGGATAGTTTGTAGAGAGGGAGAAAAAAAACAGCCAAAGCACTTTCTGCTCTTGGTTCCTCTAGAACTATGCTGCCCCTATCTTGTCAGGAAAATCAGGGAAATGAAGAAAGATTGTGAAGTGAAGGTTTAGCCAATGTAGGATTAACACATTTGCTGAATTTTAATTTCATTTTTATAGTACCTAAGTTTACCATGTTCCTCATCTGCAGTGAGTTTATAGTTATCTTCCTTTATTCTTGGCCTCTTTCTTAAGAGCATGATGGTTATGGGGCTGTACTCCTACACCACCTTAGGCAGCAGGCAAACTGGTTGGTGACTTTCAGCTAAAGTTGATGTGATGTAGGGATCACAAGATATATTAAGTTCCTACCAGCCATTTTAGGGAATACTTGCCTGTACATAGAAAAGAGTCCAAACCAGTGGCAGAGCTGACCAGGCAACATGTGCTTATTGCCAGGCTGTGTCACTCAGAGGCAGCCACTGAGCACACTGCCTCTGTCTCAGCTAAGTGTGCAAGGAATGTGGAAAGAGAGCAAGAGGAGGGGACAGTGTCAGAGAGACACACGGGAAGGTCAAGGTGGCATAGGTGGGGCTGGCTTTTGTAGGACTAGAACATTTGAAGAATGGGAAATTTCATTCCAGAAGAAATAATGCTTCGTGTTCAAAGATTTTTTTTTTTTTTTTTAAATCTATACTAAATATTCAGTTTCTTTTTCACAATTTCTTTTTTTCCCTGCCCACACTCATTAACAAAGCCTGAGACAACATGTAGTTTGCAGTTTGGGTGGGCTGTACATTTGCCTCTGGAAGATTTTAGCCATCACTTAGAAGAATATATTAAAACTCTCAAGAGAAGATGCAGATGCAATGCACTGAAAGAGTTAAATGCTGATCTCAGAATAAGACATGAGACCACAACCCCTTTTATTTCAGTCTCAGAATAATAGCCTCCCTGCTGAAGCAAACAGAAAATGTATTGCCTGTGCAGACAAGAGAACCTTAGAGTATCTTTGAAACTGTGATTCAGCACACTTGAAGTTACTACTGTTTTACAAGAAGGTGCTGACTCATTTACTAACTGTATGCAAAACAATCTAGAAGTGCCACTCTTTTTCTCCAGAAAAATTTAGACATTACTATCAGCAGCAATCACAGAATCACAGAGTGGGTCAGGTTGGAATGGACCACAGTGGATCATCTGGTCCAGCCTCCCTGCCCTAGCAGGGTCATTCCAGAACACGTGGCAGAGGACTGCCATCAATTACAATCATGAGCAAAGGACGGCCTTTTGGGGAGGCAAATGATTCTATACTTGCCAAAGCTGATCAGCCCATGTCTATTTGTTGTTATTATTGACAAATTTCAGGACGGAATCTGATCACTGGTCACAAGAGGGGTGCTTGTTCATCTCTGGTTCTAGAAACTTATTCTCTCGTGGTGGCATGAGGAAGGAAAGGGATTGATCAAACTTTGAATATTGTCAAAGGAACCAATAGAGGCAGTTTCATGCTTTTTAAGGCAAACAGGCAGGTTAGGTCAATGACCAGGTCTTTTTTTTTCTTCTTTAATTCTTCACAGCAGCAAAGAGATAAAGACTATCCCTGCAAAGAATTTGGTAAATGTCTATAACAATTTATTTGGTAAGGTTTTTATTGTGAAGCTTTTTTTATAAGAAATAACATGCTAACTGAAAGTTAATTTCTTTCAGATTTCCTAACAGTGAATGCACTAAAAATCTAAGAAATGCCATTAAAGTCATTAATACCTGGATAGTCAATCCTGGTTGATGTGGCATTCAACACTGCTCTCAGACTTTATCCAACAGAAGTGATAACAGCATATGACCACCCATACTGCAAAATTCCAGTTGCTTCCGCGCATTTCCAAATTGACTCCAGCTTCAGTAATGTGAGATGTCATATGGAAAAATACTGCATTGAATGAACACACAATGTGCCTAGAAGTTTTGAGCTGTGTCCAAGTTGAAAGGCAGTGCTATGGAGTCCTCCATCACCTGTGCCTTGCTTCCTGATTTCACACCTCCTCACACCTCCTCATACATTAAATAGCTTTTCAGTCATTTTGAAGCTCTCCTGTAGTCTCCATGTCTTTTACTAGGGAATTTACTGAAATGGATGCCAGAGCAGCACTGTAGCAAAGAAAACACAGGTCAAACTTCTCAAATCTGTCAGATGGAAACAGATGGTGAAACTACCCCATGCTCCTTCTTCAAGAGTTAAATAATATTTACCTCAAAATCACTTCTCTTCTTGTAAGTTAAACCATGGCAGGGCAGGTATGGAAACCATGAGCAACGATCAATTTGCAAATGTCACTCTCAATCTTCCTCTAGATCACACCCAGGGAAACTGTCTCCTCAGCAGACCGGCGCAATGGATTCAAAGTGCTTGCTCTGCAACTCTCAGGGTAGGATCTAAACTTGTATTTTCTGTATTCTAGCTGAGTAATTTATTTAATTTATTTAAAAAATTCAGTGTGTAAATTGAGCCTACTACTGCCATTTCTCCTTTTGTATAGGACTGGCTGTACTAAACACTGCTGACATAAAGTAATATGAATCCCACCATGGACTAGCAGGAATGAAGTGCATAGATGCTCAGAGGGATTTGGACTCTAGCAGTTGTAAGATGTGCCTGGAGATCAGGGGTTTGCCTGGAAGAAACAAAAGTATCAGTAGGGTTAGTTTGGTGTTGAATGGAATGGATACCAGTAGCACATACATGCTGGATTTGTGTACCCCAGTGCTTCCTGTGAATCTATCCAAAGCTTTCCTATGTTGCCCTGCCAAAGTGCCTCAGGTCAGTCCAGCTGGGAGATCAGAAGCTAGGCCACTTTTTATGCTTTTTCTTACAGTTCCCTGAAGGGTTAATTAGTATATAGCAATAATAACTCCTTGTTCTTTTTACAGGACTTTTCATCAGTAGAGCCCAGCATTAGTTTTACATTAGGGAAACTAAGGCAAAAAAGAAGATATTTGCCCAAATTCACACATCTAGGCAGCTTAGTTTTGTGTATTGACTTTTCTTTGCACATGCGCCCAAAGTCTGACTTTGAAACTCAAGAATTAAAATTAGCCTATACTGCACATTCCTGAAGACTTGTACTCGCTAGAAATGACAAGGGCCACAATATATTGCATTAAAAAACATCTCCATTGAAACTGGAAGAAACTTGGACAGAAAATTCATTGGAGCAGGGTTTTAATCCAAAATAAAAAATGCATACTTTCCCATGAGTGTGTGTACAATATATAATTGTAGTATATCCTTATGACACTAGAGAACTGCAGGATACTATACATAATCCCCATCAGGAAATACACAGAGGACAGTCTCCACTGGAAATATTTCACACTTGGATATTTGGTAATACAGATACAGCAATGCACCCAGTCTCCTCTGCATTTGGTTTTCATGGGGTCTACAAGAAACAAGACAATAGGGAATCATAGCCCTCCTCTCCAGAAACACAGAAATATTAATCTAGTATTAAATCTGTATCATAGTGATTTAATATTTGGGGTTTTCTGTCAGGAGGGGAGTAAGATTGATTTGTAGGTACATCCATGTTCTCTTACCATAATTTATTTTGAGAAAACTTAATAAGCACTGATTTTCAAATCTGACCTGCAGCTAATTCCTCAGGTGTATGTCTATAATGGAGTTTATTGCATCACGCCCTTGGTCTTCTCGTCTTATAGCACATTTACTTTTTTATTTAGTTCTTTGCCCATCATGTAGCATTTCAGTATTATCTCTTTAAATATGTGAGTCTGTTGAGGTTCTTGCAGTGCTTCTAATTCTGCTAGCTGCCAGGAACCGCTCTGAACATCAGCTAAAGCCTGAAGTTTTTTAATTTCTTTTTTTTCTTGTGTGTCTGTGCCTTGAAAACTGTTAGTTACAGCTGTGTGGCTTCTGCACATTGTTTTTATCATCTAAAGGCCTAAAGATAGAGTGTATTTTCTCCTCTAGTGGTCTGCTACCTGGCCTTTTCATTCTCTCATCCTTTGAAAAGCTTCTGCTTCTGCTTCCTCCTAAAGGTGCTTCCTCTCCACCTCTCTCATCCATGATTTCCCACTATGCCTTGTAGCATTCAATCCAGTGCAAGAGGTACTAAAGCTGCTGTAGAAACAGGAAACAGGAAAAGCTGATGCCAGTTCCCCAGCTGTGGAGGATCCTCACGAGGAGGGGAATTCTCTGAGGGAAAAAATGGGAGATGGAGCTCTCGTGGCTCCACCTGTGCTGCACTAGCAGAATTAAAGGATTGATGGGGAACTCAAGCAAATTTTATCTTGTTGGAGGAATATCTGTTTGAAGAATAATGTGGTAGTAATTCAGAACATCACTTTGGCTGATGCCTCACTGTTGTTTTTTGCTTTCCTTACTGTTTCACATGGTCTCTGTGTGGCACTTACACAAGCGAAAAATAGGTGTTGTTCGCAAAGACCTTCCAGAGCAAGAGTAAAGGGGGTGCTTGTTTCCTGGAGATTAGTTTATAGTTGGTGTGACTCAACCCTGATAAGATCAGCTTATGAGAGGATAGCTGATCATGATTTCTGATTAGATTTTTTTTCTTTTATTTCTTTAAAAGTTTATTTTTGACCCAGAGTGCTATTTTATAGCTTGCATTATTTCCCTAGAGAAGCCAGAATGCTATTGCAGTCACAGTGGAAGGGTTGGATTTTAAAGGATGAGTCTTCATAACCTATGTATTAGCTCACCTTTGTCACACAGCTCACTGAGGTGATGCTGCCAAGGTGCTTGTTCTCATACTCAGACTGTAGCTGTGCCCCAGACAAAGTCTGTGCCTGAATGCCTCCAGTCTGCAGGACACTTTATAGGCTTTTGCTTTCAGGAAAGAGGGTGGAATTCAGAGGCAAAGGTGTAGTCTCAAGCTACATAGGACCAGTGGTTGGGTACTCTCAGAATCCAAGCCTAAGGCTGCTTATTCCTTAGTGTCACCTCACTCAAGTCTGTATGGATGAAGTAGGGGGCTTAAAGATCCATGTGTAATGCAGAGAGCAAGACTCTAAAATGGGAAAAGACTCAGCCAAGTTAGTGCAGAAGTCTGCTTCAATGGGAGCATTTTTGAGCTGAGGAAGCCGTCACTTCCAAAATTACCACTATTGCTGCATTAGCTAAGGGTGAGAAACTAACTCCAGCACTACCACATATATGTGCCAGGGTGCTGCAAACAACCACTGAAGTCCATTTTTTGGCAATGTATGCAGTGTATGAGAAGGGCAGTTTAGGAGTGGTCTCTGTCAGCACTGTTTCCAGTGCAGCTGGAGGATTTACAAAAATGATAAAAATCATTTTGGAGAAAGTAGTTTAAAAAAAGAAAAAACCCCATGGATTTCTGTTGCTGAATTATTAAGAATTATAATTATATGCAAATTGTTCATGTCTGGTGAATATTTGGAGCATGGAGTAGGTGAGAGAGAATGGCTGAAAAAGGAAACACAAGACAGATGAAAAATTTCAAGTTTTGAAATGTTATTAAAAACCTTTTACTTTGTGGTGGGCATTTATTGGCTGGTTGTTTTGGATTTTTTTTGTTAGTTCCTCAGAAGGAAAACAGTTTCTCAGTAAGGTTTGAAGATGAGTGGTACAATGAGAATTGGCATTAGTTATATGACACTTACAGTAATTGATGTTTAAGGTCAACTTCAAATTTAGAGTAATATGTAGTTTTTGTTTTTACTGCCTTTTCCCTGTGGAGATACTAAAACATTGTGTCCATAGCGAAAAGACCATTCAGAGATGCATAATGGCTCAAGTTTACAAGTCACCCAGTAAGTGAGGGTATATTCCAAAGTATTTACATTAAAACTGTTGATGTTTAGGAAGAGCAACTCTTTTGAGGCAAGTCTGAATGTGCTTCCTTCCAAGCAGGGTGCAATTCTCAATGTTCTCTTCTCCCACCTCCTGCCCACACAGATTATGTGAGAAACGTTTCAGCACCTTACTATATATAGTCAAGGCTTCTTACTCTCCTGCCGAGGTCAGTGGGAGGTGCTGAAACTGTGATGGGGGAGGAAATGAGCTGTGTGGGAGTGAGCTGGTGCATCCTGAACCTGGGAGGCACTGGGAAGAGATGGGTCGGCTTCGGCCGTCACATCCAGCAAACGTCTCAGTGGTGGCGCAAGGGAAAGAGTTGGTGCAAAAATAAGTGTTGTTAATACTCGTGTGGAGGTGGAGTGGGGCTTTTGCTTTAAATGAGAAGCTTGAGCTGTCTAAATGAAGCTGAGGGGAAAGGTGGGACTGAAAGATGCCAGATAGAGGAAATTGTGAATATGTTTGCAGATCCCGTTTGTGAGCTGGCAGAGTGTGTACTGGGACAATCTCCAAATAGGCTGCGCAGAAATGATGTAGGAAGAGTCATATATTCCAGTGATTTATGATAGGAAATTTCCCATGGCTGAAAACTTTGTCATTACTGGATTTGTCTGTCTCTCGTAGTAGGTATTGTTGTTATAATCTATATAGTCAACCAGACAATATTCCTCAACACTCAGAACTTTCCTCCCCTCAAATTGAAATCTGGTAATGGAGAAAGACACAAATTTCAAGTGACCTTTTTTTTTTTTTAACAGTTTGGTGGATTGGTTTTTGGGGGTTTGGGGTTTTTTTAACAAAGTTGGGGTTTTTTTAATTGGAAGTGTTTATCTGCACTAATGATTGACTCTTGCTTGCGCTGAGATCTAGCTTGTAGGGCTGAGTGCTCCATAAAGAGGTGCAAAGAAGGAGAGCCTGCTCCAAGCATCTCTCAGCCTTGGAAGCTCAGGGAAAAATTATCTATTTTGGGGGAAAATGAGTGGTGTGTTAATATTTTTTTTAGATAGGGAGTTTAAATTAAAGACATTAAACAGAGAAATTGCAGGGGAAATCTCACACAGCTTTGAATGGGACCTACAATTTATTTTCCCCTTAGATGATATGTTAAGTCTGATGGCTAACCATGACCACTGAACAAGGACTAGAGCAGCTTCTATGTAACTTGGCATGCACTTTTCAAAAGTTTTTTTCTCAGGCAGAGATTCCTTCTGTGAGGAAGGAATGTTCATCATCTAATTTTGCAAAGGGAAAATGCTTTTGTTCACAGAAGTAGAGCTAAGTGAGGAATTGGACACAAATTTTCTTAGGTGAAAAACCTTCCTTTGGTGGCTTTAGAATTCAAGGAACATTTGTGAGTCTGTATATGAATCAAGCTCCACTGGGCTGGGCAGTACCCATTTCCAGCTCAAGGAATCTTATGCAGCTTTATGATGTCAAATAAGCAAAGTTTACATATCATTCATATTTCAATAGAATGCATGTGACTGGTATACTCATTGGGTAGTTTTTTCTTTCAAACCCAATGAAATGAGAAAGGACTTTTATATTGGACAAAACACTATGTTTCAGAATTAGAAAGGAAAAAGTGGGGTAGAAAAGAGGAACTGTTTTATTAGGCTGCAACTTGCATTCTTTACTTGGCATCTATTTCATTATCTCCTATTTCCTGATGATAAAATAATGTCCTCTCTTTTCCTGTTACCCAAGCACTTTGCAGAACATGTGTTGCATGCCTGTTGGCAATCATGGACAATTTGACATTCACAGCTTCTTTTTACATGACTTGACATCAGTTCTTTTTCAAAATACTCCCTCCCTCATCAGTAGAATACATCTCCCCCTTCCCGTTGCTGTGTTACCCACTGAAGAGCAGCAAATGTTTCCTGCAATAGGTTTTAAGGCTACAGATCCATTTGTGTGCATTTGGACTGAGCTACCATTCTTGAATATTACCTTTTGGAAGTCAGGGGTGCTCCTGGTGGTCTTGGGGGCATGGGGCAGCCTATGCCTTACTAGATGTTACGAGGAAAAAACTGTTTCAATTTCTTCCCAGGGTGGGTTTTGAACCGCAGATTTAGAGGAGCTGTAAGGTCTTCTGTAATCATGGTGGGTGTCTCGCTGCTTTGTGAGCAGTCTAAACCCGTTCTTTATGTGAGACCAAGAGACAGGTTCCCTTGCTTGTGTCAGGTGTATTTCCATATGTAAATATAAAGCCAAGCTGACATCGGCTCTTAAACTTGCTGAGAAAGGTTCCTCTTCACCCTGGAGACTCAATTACTACCTTCCAAGTATGGCTCCTCCCCTGCCATACAGCACACGGCAGCCATGGATCTTGGAAACGTCACCAGCTCTGAACTGCTCTGACTCTCCCACCTGGTGCTTGGTCATAGTGTCTATCCTGGGCCCTCAGCGAGTGACAAAGATACATTTTCGCAAGACAGCACACCCACTCTCCTTTTCCACAGCCCTCTGTTCCTCTGCTGGGAAAACCTACCCTCCTCAGAGTGTGTGTCAACACTGCTGGCTTGGCTTGACCCAGCCTTACTCTGCATCTTAACCTTTTTGTTTCAAATGTGTGGGTAGTAGATGTTGGGATCCACACCACAGAGACTTTACAGCTTTCTGGTTTTTATTTCCACCAACCTGATGGCATCATCACTTATGAGGTCAAGGGCAGGACCTCCAAAACTATTACCTGAATCTATCCCTTCCCCATTTTTTGTTCAGTCACCCAGCAGACACTCAGTATCTCATCCTCCCATCTCAACTTGTCATCTTCTTTGAGGTAAGACAGAAGACACCAGTAAGTACCTTACAATGGGAACAATCAATGACTTCTTTTCAATAATTAGTGGGTTCTGGTCAATGCAGGTCCACAGTCAATGTCAACATTTTCTGACTGATGAAACTTTTCTGAGTTCAGTGATGCATTTCTTGTCAGGTTTGACAGTTCATTCAGCTGGGACTCCAGTGCAGACTGTGAAGTGGTTAGGTTTGCTTTGCCACTTCCACTCCTGCCTTATGTTCAAGCATTTTCCCCCCATTTTTCATTATTTGTTCCACAATGAATACACTGAATTGGGATTGTTGCGCATGTGTTCTTTGATGGCATCCATTTGCCTTATTACCAATGCTTGTTTTTTTGTCTGGACTGAACTAGTGGCTTTTAGGGCTTGTTTTACAATTTCTTGACCTGTAAAGATGAAATTATTACCTGGATTTTCTGCAGAGTAAGGCTTGTTTCTTCTATGACTTTATTTTTAGAGAAGTCCTTTTGGTGCCTCCAACAATGCTGAGTAGGGATCCATGTGAATGCTCAGGTATCTAACAGAAGAATCTAGTCTGCTTTTTTAACTTTGGGTTTCAGCTTAAAATAATGAACCAAAAATCCTGAATTTCTCAGATGTCTTATTCTACAAGTGGTCACTGCAGTGGTCAAACACAGTTACAGGATATCCTGGTTTTCAGGCACCAATCCTAGCAACATTCACTGCAGAACTGCTACATTAGTTATTTAACTTCCAGTAGGGCCTGAGCTGCCAAAGACCACACTTTGTGTAAAAATGTCTTAAAGAACTAATATGTAGATATTAGATATTACTATGCTGAGCAAGAAGCTGATGTACCCATAGCCAGAGAAAAACTGTATTTCATCTGTAATGTATAGAGTATATATTAATCAGCAGCAGTTCCTGAATTGCTAGTATGTGGAAGTTAAATATAATTTCATATACAGTATTCTACTAAATCCCCCAAATTCTCCCTCTTTTAAGTTACTTTCAGGAAGAAGCTGAGGACTTGCTAGGATAAGTCCGTATTTTTGTTTTGCTTATGTATATATTGACATACCTTGTCCCTTATGTTTCTTATCAAAGGGAGTGAATAGATCTGAGAAACACTTGTGTGGGAATGTGAAGAATGACTTAGAATCTTGACAGTTCTTCTGAAGAGAATCCTGGCGAAAAAAAAGTTATATTCCATAGATGACATCATATAAAAATATCACATCACATGTCAGTTTAACTACCAAACCACTCTTTAAAGTGCCTTCCTTAGCTATGTTTTTTTTTTAATTAAGCACCATCTTCAACATAAATAAACAGTTTTCCTGCCTTATGGTTGTAAAGTTTGTAGGATTCCGCTCATAATCTTTCTGCGTGTGACATTCTCAGTGGTTCAAGGCATGGGCCTTAATTGAGGGAGAGTAATGTCAAGAGGGCATGGGTGATAGAAATGTCTAAGTACATCCAGCCCTTGCAACCAGGGCAGCTTTCATGTGTGAATCCACTGTTGGTTCCTAAAGCAGTGAGTGTGAGTTTGGGATGACCTGGTCTAAGAGCAGAGACTGAAGAACAAGAAATTTCTGTCCTTTGGAGTTTTCTGTCTCATCTGGAACATCTAGTGCTTCAGTGGGTGGGAAATACTATGGCAATAAGGAGGCAGAGGAGAAGGTCTCTAGCTACTACGCTTTCCCCCGTAAAAGTACACCAGCCTGGTGCAATGATAGGAACAGAGGAGACCTGAATAAAAGAACACCTCTTGCCCCTTTTGAACTGTATAAGCATGGATCTTTGGCTAGAGCATCTATTGTATTGAACAGTGAGCAGCTGCTGCTGATTCGCAGCTGAGAGCTGAAGTCTATTTAGAGAAATAATTGCTTTAGTTTCCAAGATGCTCCTGGAAATAGGATATAAATTTCTTATTATAATCTTACCTGGCAAAATACAGTATGTTCTAAACAATAATTAAAATTCTTAAATGAAAAATTCTCGAAGAAAACAGGTCAGTCTTCCAGGTTTGCAATGGCAAAAAAGTAGGAACAAACAATCCTCTTGTAAAAGGGAGAATATTATTTGTGTCCTGTTCTCTCACCGGAGTGAGAAATGGAACACCTGCGCTCATCCTCTCTGGAGTAGTGCTTGGGACTGTATTTTTCACTGGGAGTATTTTTCCATTTAAATAAAAATGTCAAAAACTATGAGATAGAATCTGGATACTTTTGTTTTTCCAGCCCACCCCACAGGATATGATGTAGAGTGCTGTATTGTCTACATGTCTCCAAATTAACTATTACATTTCAGTAATTCTTTTTTAAGTTGTTCCTTCTTAAATTGTTTTTAAGGGATAGTGCTTCTCAAATGCACCTGAAATTACACGAAGTTTTTAAAAGTGTGGGCACCTAGCAGTTTCGTGCATCTTGCTGTTAAATTCCCATGTTCCTTTCTTATGCTGATGATCTTCATAATACTTTTTCAGAATGGCAGAACTGAGAGTGCACACAGTGAAGGAACACAGGTAGGGCCCTTAATACACAAAAAATTGTTCATATGAGTATAATCTTAGAGTTACTTCCTAAATACTATCTACTACTGGGAATCAGGACATTGGTAAAGAGGTTGCTAATTCTGAGAATTCATCTCCTGCATTTTATAGTTAAGAATTTCTTCCCTTTTTCTTGTAGTTCACAATAAAATTTTAATACTTGCCAAATCCCTTTTAAGTGTTGGCAGCAGGACTAATAATCTTCTCTAAGATTCAGCTGAAAAACAAACTTTCCTTACATGGCATCCAAGTTCTGAATCAAACATAGATGCTATCATTTGCATATCAAACAAAAATAGATGGCATGGCATTTTAGGAATTCACCTTCTACCTTTTTGTTTCCTTTTTCCTTTCCTGTTCCTACTAGCACAGACGGTTTAGAACTGGGAACTGCAAGATTAAACCTTCAGCAACAAATTACTTATTTCCAGAATTTTTATTTTGTTTGCATATCTGTCCTTTTACGTCTCTTTTTTATAATGAAAATTCTACAGTGACTTCCCAACAATCCTTTCTTACTCTGAGTGTTCACTCAACTTTTTCCAGAAGTATGGATCACTTACTGGTCTCATGGTTCTCAGCTGAAATGAAGACTTGTGTGTGATTTTTTAAAAAACACTAGTTTTGATGATTGAGATAATAAATGTTCAACCTTTATCTCTTAATCCACTGGCCGATGCCATGCAAAGATGTGAATATCAGGGAAGAGAGCCAACTGGGCTTCTGCCTCACAAAGCATAATCGTTCCCTTTGCTGTTTATCACACCAAGAACCACAGTACCATCTTCCTCTGTGAGGAGCCTCCTGATGTGCTACCAGCTGAACTCTGCTGCTGGCAAGTGGCTTTTGGGGACTCTTGTACCGTCCACACTGAAAAAATAGCCTCCCACTGCAACACATCTTGTTCCTGTGACGCTGTCTTGGGGAAGGACAGTGACAATTCCTCTTTAGGAATACAGTATCAATGTTGAGTGTCCATGGAGCTCACCTGTGTTATATCACAAAGCATAATTAAATTATTGGAAAAAGAAAGGGAAACATAGAGAATAACTGATAGCACATTTCTATGGGCCATCTGTTTTCTTTGGGGAAGAAGAAAGAAAACTATTTTTGTGGGGAAATCTGTTTTCATGCCTTACCTGTTTTCCACCAATGTACACAGATAAGACAGATGGCTCACTGTCTGTTTTAAAAATGGCTGGGGAATCACTTCCTTTTGTGAGTGAAGTTAGCCTTCCCAACAACTGAAGAAGTACCCAGGTCTCCTTGGCCTGAAAGAGCTAAAAAGAAGAAATGTGCAGACAACTACATGTGTAGGTTGCCCTGAACAGCAAAAATTAAAGGGAAACAGGGTCTTAAACTAGGGGCAGGAACATAATTTACCATTTTTCTGATCTCTGCCTGGGTTGAAAATCTGTTCATTTACCAGGTGTTGGACCTGTTCTGTAGTTTTTTATTTCCACACCAGTTTTTCCTATCTCAGCCTGTTGGAGTGTATGGCAGGGGTGCCAGCAGTGATGCCAAGTTACATCAGCCAGCAGTGAGAAGCGTGGGTGATCAGCATCTCATAAGTTTGGACCTTCTACCACAACTTTATTGACTGGAGTCAGAGAGCAGGGGCAAAGCACTTTGCCCACAGCCTGATTTGGAGTTCTCTCTGCTTTGAGCAATGCTGAGAGCAGGCAGAGAGCTATAAATCCACGCTGTGCTTCACAAACCCAGCAGCAAAATTGCATCAGTTTATTTGTGACTCAAGAAGGAAGACACAAGAGCAGTTAATGTATAAGCAAGCTGGTCTATAATTACCCCAAGAATGAGTTTGAAAGCATTTTTAGTGATGTAAAATGTAATAGCAGTATTACATAAGTGCAGCAACAATCATACATCTCTAAATGGTTGCAGACTGCCTCTTTTGACAGCTATGGTAGAAAATGGATCACTGGATGGTCATGAAATGAATATTTTCCCTAATCAGAATGGAGAGCTTTATTACCCTTATAATTACTTGTTTAGCAGTCACTTATTAATTTTTTTTTAATCCATGAGTAATAAAATGGGCCTGTTTATTAAATAACATTTTAATTGGGAATCATTTTTAACACGTGCCAAGCTCTTAATGTTTTCTCCTATGCAATTACTTAGATAAATGTTTGTATTTCTGCTAAGTCCATTGACTCCATAAGACAAACAAAGCCTTCCCTGGTATACAGCTCTTATAATAGGCTCCAGACGCCTTAGCTTCCCTCGAACAGCTAATTTTTAACATATTGCAATAGAATATTGCTTATTTTACTAAATCACTTTCACAGACTTCTGATAGATACTGTGTATTTACAGCTCATTTGAATTCAAATTTAATATTTTTGCTCCGCTAAATTTATTATTGACTGCACTGGGAAGCTTGCATTTAAACATTTTTTTTTTTAAATTTCACATTTTCATTAAAACACACCTCAGAGGCAATGTTGACAAATCGTTTTTCAAATGTCTGCATACTATTTGGCCATGCATAAAACTTGTTTAAAACAATATGAATGTTGATATAATATTGAGTAAATATTTTAAGTGTTGATTTTGAAATAGTCATGATCATTCTGAGGAAACGAAAAGGTCTTTCTTTTGTCCCTACAATAAAATCTGAACTTCAGGGCCGGGGGAGGTTGTTTGGTTCTTTCTTTGCTCTTATTTTTCAAAGTAGGATCAGCATAATCAGGGTGCCTCCTCATTTACATAGAGATATTAGTACAGTTTCTTATTTTGTCCTGAGACTGAAACCCTCACTCTGATCAAAAAGAGGGATGGCTGTCTTTTCACTAACACAGAACATGAGTGGATCAAAGACCTTGTGTTTGTGTAAGCAAACAAAATAGGCACAAAATGTGGTCTATTTGGCCACATAGTGCACTTAATTTTGGTATAGGTATTGGGCTAATGAAGTATACATTCTGTTAATAGCATGGGACCTACAGATTCCTTGCCCAATGCCAGCTGATTTTAGTGGGCCTTTGCAGATTTCTGCTCACCAGCGTTTTCACTCTTACTCTGTAAATATGTATTTTCCAGATATCCTATTTCATCCCTAACTTGTCTGTACAGGTTTGAGGTTAAAACTGGCCACCATACAGCGCAATAAAAATTGTCTAATGAGAGTCAGTTTCAAACATGGGCTGTCATGGGTTAGCAAGCATAGTCCCAGAAGTGATGTTCTTGCAAAGGGGTGCTTACAGCTTCCTCTGTGACCTTACAGAACCTATCAGCTGGCCAGTTTGAATATGGACAATTCTTTAAGCCACTTAAAGTTGTGACCGCCTCTGTGATCCACACTTAAGAACAGAAAACCCCGAGGCAGAGTCTCTCTGTCTTGTTTCCAGTGCTGGGACAGGTGGCTGTGGGCCCCTTGCAGGGGCCAGCGGGCCTGGCCCAGGCCCTGCTCGGGCCAGGCCGGG
>NW_024582056.1:12316774-12334970 GCF_017639235.1 Corvus kubaryi
CCCCCCCCCCCCCCCCCCCCCCCGCCAGCCTTGCTGTGGGCAGCTGGAGCGGCTCGGCTCCCCCTCTCCAGTGCGGCCAAGATTCAGCTGAAGCTGCACCGCTGTCCGGCAGAGATCATGTGAGCAACAGCGATAAGCTTCATTCCAGCTGCAAGGCCTAGGTGAGATTAACTCTTTTAGTGCTGTGAAGAGCTGAAAACCTGAGGAAGAAGAAAGAGGAGATGCTTAAAGCTGAAATTCTTTTGTAAAACTATGATGTATCAGAGTACCGGTTGTAATTTCATGAAGACATGGGGGGTGGAGTGTTCAACTTGTACTTGAGAGCAGAAGCATCTGGGCTGAGATAGGCAGATGCTGAAGCAGCTGTAATTTCATGAGAAATTTGAACAGGGAGAGATGGAAGCGATGCTCCAAATAGAAAAGGAGAAAACCTCAGTTCCTAGAGATGCTCCCAGAGATAGTCCTAGAGATGAAGATGAGGAGGACCCTTTGCTCCCAGGGAAGGAGGAAGGCCTCTGTTCTTAGAGATGAAATGCTCCCAGAGATGGGTGAAGAGAACTTTTATTTCTGAACAGCTCAACCTTAAAATTTTACCCCAGTAATTTCAAGACTGGACCCTCAAAAGCAGTTGTGGGAAAAGCTGCAAGCCGTGGGAAGGGACTCACATGTGAGCAGAGAACCAACCCGGGCAGCTGTCTCGTTGTGATAATGTTTTCATAGCATGAGCAAGAGAGACTCCTCTTCCTAAATGGACTGAACAAGGTTATTATGGAAGTGGTAAACAGACTGAACATCTCAAGGGTTGTCTTTTTACATTGTCAGTGGGAGAAGGGAGAAAGGTGGGGGGGGGGGGAGAAGTGTTCTGAAGGTGTGGCATGATTTTTTTTCTTCTTTTAGGTCTGTTAATAAACTTCTTTATATTCTTTCAAGTTTGATGCCTGCTTTGCATTTCTCCTAATTCTTATCTCACAGAAGATAAACAGTAATGAGTATTTTGGACCAAACCACTACACTAAATTGGTGTTTCTGCCTGGTTACAAACCAAACCCGCTACATGGGCTCATATTTAAGTTTTCTTTGTCATTTTTAGGACAGTGAACCTTGTGTCCCAGAGGTATTTGGAATACTAGCCTTTCGAAAGTCAGTGCAGTTTCACCAGGAAACTTTAGCCAGTGTGAGGTATCCCTGTGTAAGGGAAGCCATGTGTTCCCTGCTTTTAATGAAAACCTTTTCTTTGGGATTATTCTAGTATATGGTAGTTACCATTTCTCAGTAAACACTGGATGCATAAATGCAGTTTAAACCTAGTTTTGAAGGAAGATTGAAGCAAACTAAGGGTTCAAGATGACTTAAATGAGAAACAGATTCTGTTCTGAAATTAACATTTCCATTCACTCACAGGAACAAAGAAAAAAAAAGAAAAAACCAACAGAATTTGACAGAGGACTGGTCTGCAGACCCAACTGATGGCTTGTCTGCATGTCAGATACATGAAGCGATTTGCAAAAATTGAGGTGCTTTTTGTGCTCCAGATCCATATTCCTGCAGCTTGTTTCTTCTCTGTTTTTTCTTGGGTTGGGTTCTAGCCAGTCTTGGGTGGTCAGTCTCACCATGCTTTGTGACTTTGTTCAAATCTTCTCTGCTTATAGTTATATACTGTACCATGTAGTAGAAGCACTGGACACAGTAAAATTACCTTCGATTCTTACAAGAGGATAATCCTTCAACTGGCAAATCTTCCAAGTGAAGCCTTGTCTATATTGATATTTCTGTGTATTTCCTCCCAGTTTATCTCATGACAAAGCAGGGTGGAATTGAACGCACATTTTTCATGTGGTTAGAAATTAGATTTGAGATCTGCATCTGGATCCTGGGGCTTCTTTGGCATTTTTGGATATCGTCTCCAACCCGGAGATGTTCCAGCATTGAATTACAAATGATGACTTGAGAAGTTCCCTAGACTGCTGCCATTTAGAGTAGATATTGTTGTCTCTGTGATGTGTTGCCTAATTCCCAGGAGTAAGAAAAACACCATCATATTGTCTCTGATATTGTCAGAGCCTTTGGAAGCTTTCTAAGTTGACTTAGATGTTAATCAACCTTAGTTTTAGGGGAGAGATATAGTGTCACTTGAGCACAAAAGCCACACACAGTTCTGGGCAATGTTGCTAAACTTTTGAAAACCAAATCCACCGAGGTCATTGCATAAGGAGGGAAACAACTCAGTTCTGCACATGGCTGTCTTATGGCCCTTTTCTTCATTTCAGCTGAGAGACACAAGCTGGTATTTGATAGTCACAGCCCTGAAATCAACTTTGATAGTTTAGTTTTACCTACAATGTCTGCTTTTTTTTTCCTGATAAAACACAGCAAAAGCTCCGTCTCTCACCTTGCTTCCTGCTCTCCCCACACAGATTTTTATCTGATTGTCCCTGTTACATCTCTAGGAGGCCTAAGTGTCCCATATGCCTATGGAGAGAAACCTGTATTTGTAGTAAGAGAACATGGTCATTTGACTGAACCGCTGAGGTATTGGCCTTTTGGGGTAATGCTCTCTCTGTCTTGCCTATTAAATCCTAAGAGATTTAATCAAGAGAGGAAGAGGCTTGAAGGCAGGTCCTGTAGCTGAGTGCTTTTCCTGACTCCACAGGAGTGCACAGGAGATGTAGGGATTCAACCAGCAGGGTGCACAAGTAAATCTGAGTTTGCTCAGGCAGAGGAGGATGTCTGTGTGGATGCACAGTTTGTACATGGTCTCTAACTGCTGGCTTGCAGAAAAAAAACAGGGTGCTGACTTCACTGGGGAAACATAAACTGAGGGGCTGCCAAATTGAGGTGGGAGATGAGTCTTGATTTGAGAGTCTGGATTGTTCTACTAAGTTACCTAAGCATATAACAGCACACAAATACAAGTTTAAGACCTTTTGTGCATCAGCTCCCTCGACAGTTGGGTCTGAGGCTTGGACCCTGCCTTTGTCTGAGCTTCTTCTTCCTCTCTGAAAAAGCCTCCTGATGTGAAGATTGCCTTATCATGACAACCTCAACTCAGCTGAGTGTTTGGAGATGTTCTTTAGAAGAGATAAGTTTCCTTTTTGCATGAAAAAAAAAAAAGAAAGAAAAACGAGGAACACTAGTGCACTAAGGATTAATAGAAGCTTTTCTTCTTAATCTGTTTTAAAGTCTAAGAGACTACTACTGTGTCTAGCTGTTCTGGTTTCAAGGAGAGAGGCAAACAATGCTTGTCAAACTTGACTCTGAAAAGATGCTAGCTTTTTCTGTGGTGGTACCCCTCAGTTTCCATTGCATTGGCTTGTCCTATTTTAAATTTGTAATGAAAGAAAAAATTCTAAAGCTGGTAATCATGCGCCTTCCTTGTATAAAAACACATCTTGTTTTTATCATCAGTAACCTGCACTACACAAGAGCTCTGACACATACATTTCAGGATAGATTAGGAATTGCCTGCTCCATTTGCATAACATTAAAATCACTGTCTAGATACACAAAATAAAATGAATACCTTCCTGATTCTCTAGTATGGGCTTGCATGAAAACGATTTTACCTTTTTTTTTTTTCATGAAAGCAACAGCCCCTCTCTTTATTTAGTAGATTGGGAGAGAAGGATTTGATAGCTGAGTGAGGGGACACCTATGTAATTCATTTTTCATGGACAACATGCTTACTGCACTAAAAAAAATGGGGTAGGGGACAGGGGGGAAGTGTTGCAAAAAGGCATAGGGAGTATGTGACAGACTGGCACTATCTGAGTCCCCATCATTCCTTGCAGCTGCCAGAAGCCAACCGCTCATCTTTCCAAACCACAGGCTCATGCTGGTAATGATATGATTTCCTCTATCTTGTGTTTTGTGTTTGTGCTTCAAGAAAAGCAACCCCCTTTTGAGGGGGTTTTGACTCTTACACAGTCAGTTAATCAAGATAGTATTGGCTTCTCTCATCTTACTGAAGTGATTCTTGCAGTGCTGGGACAAGCAGCTGGAGGCTTCATCTTCTGTCTGAAGCAGTGTTCACCATCATTCATGTTTTTCTTGATTGCCTTAAGCTTTATCCTTCTTCTGACTACTAAGTAGCACCTTGACCAATTGGAAAAAAAAAAAAAGAGGAAGGGGACTTCATATAATTTGGTTTCATACTAGTATAAAATGTTTAATAGCTCACTTTCTTGGGAAGGTAGCGTACATATTACAAGAAAAAAAAAGCAAAATTAAGATTTTTTTTTTGTTGCATTTATCACTACTGTTCTGTATTGAGAGCTTTTAAAATGCTGACTCTATGCCTATAAATGTTGGAAATAATTGATGTCTTACCAAGAAAAGTAAGGCTACACTGGTATTCATATTCACTGATTTTTTATGATTGGAAATAACTTAAAGTTTATTCTTCAAACAACCATCTTGTAGTCCACATGAAGCCTTTCCCACTATATTATAAATTTCAGTCCTTCTATACCTATTAAAAACAGGCTGTTGTTTTTAAATTCAAGAAACCTTAATTCTGGTTTCCTCAAGGCCAGAGAATGAGAACTTCAAAACAACAAAGGAAATGGTAGACTGGGAGCTGTTCTCAGTGAGGGGGAGCATGGGTGAGAGAGCAAAGATTCTTGTTTGACAAAGAAATTGCTAAGTACTGGAGAGAAGTTGCAAAGGCCCACTGAATACCAGAGCTTACATTTTGATAGGCAATAAAGTTTATAGGTCAGAAAGGACTCAAAGAAAACCCCAGATTCATTTTTTTTAAGTGATGGAGTGAATTGCGGATGAAGGTATCTAGGAAAAGATTTCATTAGGTTAAAGGGGCAGGCAAACATAATGATCCCTGCATCCATATTCTGAATGAACATGACTGCAGCTTGTCATGATGAAAAAAATTTATGAGAAAGAATATTGCAGTAATCAAGATACAAGGGGATGAGAACTCAGAGTTAGCTGTTAACAACTGCTGGATGTATAGAAATAGTTTTCAAGTGTTTGAAATAGTCTGAATGTGAAAACCATGAGAGAGTTATGAGTTAAGGATGGGGGTTTGGGGTGAAAATGTGAGAAAAGAGGCAGGATGCTGATTTTGCATACTATGATTCAGAAGGAGGTAGTGGTCAGAGCTCAAGGGAGGGAAGTGACATCTGGTTTGGCACTGTTGAACTTGGGCTTAGAGAAATATTCTCAAAGACATGTTAGAGAAGGCTGAATTTTCAGTTTGAACAGAAGATTACAGAGACCAGACAGTCTGTCAATATGGAATTGCTAGCTAAAATTTTAATTGGAAAAGCACCATTCATCTTCCTATTTTGGAGGAGGAGTGTGGGATGAAGAGGTCTAGGACAGATCCCAGAAGTCTGCCCAAAAAAAATTTTAAAGAACACGAGGGACTTCCAAAGATCATAATGAAATTAGGAGGAGAACCTCCTAGTTTCAGCACTGATTTTGAAGCCATCAGGACAAAGGGAGATAATGTTAAAGAATGCAGGCAGGGCAAGAAGGAAAAGAATAACAAGTTCTGGCTGTGAAGCTGGCTGTAAAGTGATCATTAGAGATTTTGACCAGAACAGCTGGGGGTGGTAAGAAGAATATCACTATATTCTTGCCCATAGTGATTATACTTCACAGGCATCTGGCTTGGCTACTGTGTAAGACAGAATATTGGGTTAGATGGTCCTCTGATCTGACTGAGTTCAGCTGTTCCCAATTTCAGTGGAGTAAAAGGTGCAGAAACTAGATTAGACACTCTTAGGGTGGAAATGGAATACAGGAAATCTTATCAGTGCTTCCAGACAGTACACTCAATGTGTTCAGATATGAAGGGGAAACGTAGGAGGTAACTAGCCAGGCAAGGGAAGTCAAGGATGGGAGAGCCTGCTGTAGAATTGGCATGGGAACAGGGGAGATGGATTAGCACAAGTAATGAAGGGAGTAAGAATGGGTGTGAGGGAGATTGAGGGAAGATTTGGTGGACAGAGTTACTGGGGAAACTGGAAGAATTAGAGGAAAATAATTGCAAAATTCCTGTCCCTGTGGGAGTGGTGAAGGGAAGTTGCTGGACATGAAAGAAGTGTTCTATTGAGAGTGTGGAGGTCACACCAAGCCAATTTACAATTGTTACACCTTAGTAAATTGTGAACAGAAATAACATAGTGAAGTAAAACTGAAGTCATGTGATATTTAATTATTAACATGAGGATGCAATATAAGCACTGTTATGCACCCACAGCCTGCAGTGGTTTGGTCAAACAGCTGTACACAGAGGTGACCAAGTGCCACAGCTGCCTCTGAATAAATAAAGCAAGCACAATTCCCTCAGTGTTTCAGATTTACCTTTGGGGCTGCCAGATGGGTGTCTCTTCCACTCACACTGGGGGCTGCTGGGTAGGTCCCTCTTCCTATGCTGCATCAGCAGCAGCCAATTTTCCCCCCACTTTATCTCCTCTTCCCTTGTCAGTGGGAGACTGGGTGTGTAGATTGGTTAGTCCTAAGCAGTCTCACACAGAGCTCAGAAATCCAGTGTATAAAATGGGTTGGCAAGTGCTGGAAGATGTGCATTATACTGAGCAATTCCTGGGAAAACGTATTTTTGGAGACTATTTCCCCCGAAACAGTCTAATTGAATTTTGGAAGCCCATGCCACCATACACTGTCCTTCCTCTAGGCAGTCTGAAAATTCCATTCTGGCCAAAATAGCAACCTTGTGGCAAACTAGTCCTAACAAGGGTACCTCAATTTGCCACATAGCAGTCAATTAAAACTACCCAAAATACATTGAGATCTCAACTCACTTGAGGAATAAAAATGACAGTATGTAGGGATATAAATGTATCTGATGAACTGGAAGATGTATTCACCTGGCAATACTGGAGATTGAAACTAGAGATTCCTCCTCAAAAGCCAAACTCAGCAGACAGGTTCTCACTTTGCTTAACTATTTCTGCAGTAGGAGAGAAATGAGAACCCTAAGTACAGTTCTTTAGAGGATGCAAGTAGCATTTTATTACATTATTTTGCTATTAATTTATTCATAAGGCAAATTAAAAGCTGTGCATGGTCATGATTTTTTTTCTTGCTTTGCCTTAATGTAGTTAATAATCTAAACTTACTTTATTTTTGTAAAGAATTTCTGTTCTTAAATTTTCCAAATATGACAATGCTTCTGATATTTCTTCATGTTCTCAATTCTTCATGGAAGGAAAGGTGCTGAGAGAATAACCATAAAGGGGGTTAAATTTTTCAGTTTTGTATATTTAAATAACATTCTTAACTTTGTTTCCCTGTGAATTTTTCATTGAAATATTACCATTTTCAGTCTGAGATCTACAAGAAAAAATCTCTTACAGCAGACCAAACTAGCACTTTCATAGCTGGCTAGTTTGCCTTTTTGCCTTACTGAAGTGTGGAACCTAGTTATGTTTGGGAGTGAAGAGTTTTGATTTTATTCTTGGGTTTTTTTAGCTAATATTAACCTGTAGCAGCAACCACAAGAACAGCAAACTCAAAGACACGTCCCAGGATTCCCTGGAAAATTGTGGCTGTTGTTTAAACATATAGACAGAGAAATACTCCAAGCAGTAAAAAATAACAAAAAAGTGGAGAAATTAATATGGAATATTGACTGCTTCAGCTGAGTTCAGCAAGCATCATTGTTCTCTGACTAAAAAACTGGGTCATACATGTGGATGTTTATTATACTGGCTCAGCAGATGTGACTGATAGTATTTTTTGAACCTCATATGCAACATTTTACATGTTCAGTCTGGCTTTTTTTTTTAGAGCCCTGAGCCCCTCAACAGTTGGAGCTAAACAAGAAAAATATTCTCATTTGCTCTATACCCACTTTTATCCAATTTTGAGACAAACTTTTCCTCTATGTAAGAATAAGTAGTTATTGATTTAAGAAGAAACATGCATATTGATCCAAAGGAAAAATACACTGTACATGTAGATCAATATTTACCTTGCAGGACAAAACATCCTGGTATTCACTTCAAGGCATCAATATATACATATTACTGGATGTTTGTGTCATTAAGTCAGGTAACTGGGCTAGATTTCCATCTAACAGTATAAACTCTCTTAATGATTATTTTTCTAGTCAAATATTAGTCTCCAAAGGGAAGAAGGAGTTAGAGAACCAGAAAAAAGAATAATTGTTCACCTCCCTTAAGATAAATAATACTTTTCATTAAACTCAGCTGATGCTTATCAAGAGCCACTAGACTGATTATGTAATATAAGCAGTGAGAAAGACTCCAAATTCCTCCTAAAAGTATTTACCTGTACCAAGGTAAAACTGGAAATCTAAGCATAGATGTTTGAAGATATTTAGGTACCTAGCTTGTAATTAGTTTGATATTAATTAGCTTGTACAAAAAGGAGCTGTTTCCTTTTAATTTCCAAGGGTGGAACACATCTGAGTTCCCAGAATACCTTTAAAAATTCTGTGCAATCCAGGGCTCCTCTCTCTTTCAGCCTTGCTGCAGGCCAGGGGCTTCTTCTGTCTGGAATTCATTGACATAGAGCTAAGCATAAATTATATGAAGATAAACTAATTATAGTGTAATGGGGCAGTCATGGTACACATTTTTTTTCTCTGACATTTCTTTTCTATCCCATAATAGCTCTAACACTGGGTTAATCATTTTTATTCAAATGTTTTCTTTATGGCTAATTTCACCCTAATATCACCCATCTTCATCTTGAGTCTCCTGAGGCACTCTCTATAAAGGACACACCCAGAGAAGGGACAGGCATTGGACAAAGAGAAGCAGTGACAGCTACACCCTTAGTGTGTATTCTCGACAGGATCATCATCATAACAATGTGCAATACATGTTGCTTCAGACCAGAATAAATATGGTGACCCTCCCTTTAAACAGCCTTTATTATAACCTCATCTAAGGAATAGGCTCGAAAGCTGTGGATCCTTTCTGCATGGCTTTGCTCAGGTGAGGCCCTTCCTAAACCTGCCTGTAGCTGAAATTCATGTTTAAACTCTCATCAACTTGTGTCTCACCCTTGACAAAGACAAACCTGTTCTCTCCTGTTCATGTCCATTCAAAATGCTGGAGACATCATTGCCTTAGCACATGGTTTGGGGAGTTTTATCTGCTCCAGGCTCTCTCTCCATCCTTGGTTTAGTCTAATACTTACTTACTGTACTTCGGCTGGAAAAGTCTCGTATCCCTGACCACTCTCCCCGGACTGCTTGTTCTCTTTTCAAACCATCATTTTCTTCTTGCAGGGCTGGGAAGGATATATCTGTATGTTCTATCCCAGCTAATTAATCTTCTCCCTTGAACCTGTTTTTAGCTGTGGGATAAGAGAAACTATACAAATAATACAAAACCTTATAGCAACTACAGTGAGGCCGCACTTCAGTCCCTGGCCTAGTTGTCTGCCTGATAGGATCTCACCTCTTCCTTGACTTCCCTGAGCTGTGTGCAGCTGTTGGTTATCTGCTGTCTGACTAAATATAGGTCACGAATTGTTTGCACACTGCCACACGTGATGGGCTCCTAGACTCTGAGTGGCATCTGCTTGTTTTCAGGTAATGCAAATAACAAAAATAATCTGAAGTACAGCTTTTTAGAAGCCCAAGTGTGAAACACTGCTTATCTGCCAAACAGGCATTCCTGCATCTGGATGAAGGGAAAAGACACAATGTTCCCTACCTCTTCTGTGCATCCATTGGAGTAAGCAGCTGTACACTGGGAGTCAGCCAGCTGTGCTGGTATCTTCAAGCTACCATCAGGGTTTACATGGCACAGCTTTGGTAGGGAGGGGAAGCTGCAGGGATGCCTTCTGAGAGCTGCTGCCCCTTGTCCGACAGAGCCAGTTCCAGCCAGCCAGAGCCAAGGCCATCAGCATTTCTGATGGCAGCTCTGGGGAAACCTATGTAAGAAAGCTGTGCTGCAGCTGTGAGCAAATGTGAGAGAGGGAGAAAACACCAAGACCAGCGAAGAAGGAAGAGGAGATGTTCCAGGTGCTGGAGCAGACATTCCCCTACAGCCCAGGGAGCAGACCATGGCAAAGCAGGTTGTTCCCTTGAAGCCCAGGGAAAATCTCAGTGGAGCAGATATCCACCCTGAAGATGATGGAGGACCCTATGCCACAGCAGGTGAATGTGGCCCAAAAGAAGCTGCATCTCATGGAGAGCCTATGCTGAGGCAGGCTCCTGGCAGGAAATGAAATGCAGTCCAGGGAGAGGAGCATATACTGGTGCAGGTTTTCCGGCAGGAACTGTCACCCCACGGAGGATCTAAGCTGGTATAGTCCACCCCTGAAAGACTGCAGCCCATGGAAAGGATCCATGTTGGAGTAGTTCAGGAAGTCCCTCCTATGAGAGGGACTCCTCACTGGAACAGGGGAACTGTGTGATGAAAAAGGACCAGCAAAAATGAAATGTTATGGACTGAACCAAAACCTTCATTCCTTAACCTCCTGCACCACTCAGCAGGGAAGACACAGAAGCATCAGGAGTGAAGCCGAGCCCAGGAAGAAGGAGATGAAGGGACATGGATTTTAGTTTTGGGGGTTTTTTATTTTTCCTATCCTTCTCTGTTGTTAATTGGCAATAAAATAAATTCACTTCCCCAAGCTGAGTCTGTTCCCCCCCTCATGGTAGTCAGTGAGCGAGCTCTGAGTCCTTACCTTGACCCATGATCTTTTTAATAGTATTTTCTCCTCCTGTCCTGCTGAGGAAGTGAGGGACTGGCTTGGTGGGCACCTGCCAGTCAGCCAAGGTTAATCCGTCACAAGCTCACAGTTGGCTTGTCATCTGGCCAGCTCAGTGTGAAGGCAGAGAAGGTTCAGCCTGCCCTGCAGACATGCCCTTATAATGGATTCCCTTACCACGCTTTCTGAAATTCTCAAAATGTTTATGGTGTTCCCTGAATACCCTTGTGAAATAAAGAAGTGTTAACATCGCCATTTTCCCTAAGGAACTGTGGTACAAAGAGGCTGAATGGTTCACTGAAAACTGCACAGTGAACACTATCCAAACCTCTTGCTTGGAATGCAGCAGTAATCTCCAGAGTTTGTTTTATCACTGTTAGTTATAGAAGACAGCTCCCCCTTGGATTCTTTAACAGAAACACTTAACTGCTATTAAATAAAATGGTTTTGAACAAGTGATAGAGATCACAATAGTACTCTTACCACAATGGCACTCTGACCACATACCTGCCACCACTAACTATAAGTAAAATAATCCAGAGAGATGTACACTCTCAGCTGTATTGAAATACATTGGAATCAGAAGGCATGAAGATAAGCTTACTTTAAAACAGGTTTGTTTCTCTAGACTCAAGATATTTCACATATGTGCAGCAAGTATCAGAAGTTATAATTCATTGCTAACTATGCACAGGGACAGTCTCCTGAGCAAGGTATGGCCTATAGAAGGTGGCAGATCTCACAGACACCAGTGCTGTCTTCTAGGGCCAAAAAAGTGTACTTCTTATAAAGCTGAATTGAACTTTATTAATATAAATGTTCAGTGAAGGCAAATCTGTCACAGAATGATTAAGAGGTTCACTAGAATGTGAATATTCTTGCCATTTTCGGGCAGTTCAGAAACGGCCATATATGATTCACATAAATAAAACAATTGAATGTTGAACCAGCAGGCAATGCAATTGTTCAGAGGTCTTCACTGAATATTTATCAGTAGTAAATTAAATTAAAAAATGAGGATTTGTTACTGAAGATTTCATGAGCAGTGTTGTTGAATCAATCCTTCAAGTATTAGCTGTGCTGTTAATAGTTTACTCTTTCTGAAAATTGAGAGTAACATACTTCTGAATCTTTCTAATCTGACTTTATTAAAGACTTATGATTGGAAAAAAAAATAGACAAGAGACTTTAAGAGATGGATTTAAAAGAAAATGAAAAAGCAAACCCTATGATCAGTATGTCAGTTCATTAACACAACTCTGCATTGCTTTCTGCTTCTTAGTAGACAGCACTGAAATTACAACAGAGTTGTATCATTTCACCTTTTCCAGAAAATCCACCAGATATCTACTTTTAAGCTTTTGTATCTGTCCGTATGAATGTTTAGAGGGTAATCATAAAAGTAGTTGAGAAAGATGAAGTGTCCATTTGCCAATCAAATGCCATTCTAAATTTCTGATATCTTCCTTATTAAGTCAAGATTAAGGCCATGCAAAAATGGACTTATATATTTTTCCTACTTCCAGCTACCTTCTCATGTAGGATTAATTTTGGCACTAGTTCCTCAAGAGAAACATTAGTCAGCCCTTACCCAACTCTACTAGTGGAGAAATGCCTGATTAACAATGCTGTTCTTGGAATAGATCCAGTATCTGATTAGGCTCAGGAATATCTTCATCTCTGCCTGCGTTTATTAGTCCTAAATACTGGGATCTTCACCTTTTAAACAGACAGCTGTAGCACCTCCATGTAATATATGTTAAAAAATAAAAAAAAAGGCAAAACCAAAAAAAGGCACAAACAAAATACTTTGATGCTCAGATGCAATGGATGGCCAAAGGAAGTGTGTGACAAACCCTCTTAATTCAGATTCTTTTGTACAGAAAACTTTTACCGCACTTTTCCAAGAAGAAAATTAGTTGAGAAATTTAAACTGAAGTACAGCCTTAGCTGTATAAGTTTGAAAGGGATCAGTAACAGAAGAATTAACAGAACATTTTTCTTTTTAAATTTATACGTATATTTAATGATCTCTGAAAAACAGATTATTGCCTTTTTCTTATCACAGGCTCTTTAGATCATCTCATCCAACCCTGTTGCTGAAGCAGGGTCAGCCAGAGCAGGTTGCCCAGAACCAAGTCCAACTGGGTTTTGAATATCTCTACAGATGGAGACTCCAAAACCTCTCTGGTAAACGTGTTCAAATGTTTGAACACACTCAGAGTAAAAAAAGTATTTCCTTGTGTTCAGGTGAAATTTCCTTCACCCATTGTCTCTTGTCCTATCAGTGAGAACCACTGAGGAGAACCTGGCTCCTTGCTCTCCCTTCCCTCCAATGAAGTATTTTAAAATGAAGATCCATTTGGGCCGTCTATTCCTGAGGCTGAACAGTCCCAGCTCCCCCAGCCTTTCCTCATAGGAGAGATGTTCTTGTCCCTTCATTGTCTTTCTTGCCCTGTGCTGGACTCTGTATGTTTTCCCTCATGTCTGATCAAAGAGTTCTGGAAACCTTGCAGATACCTTCTAGAAACCTTCTACTAGATACGTACTACTACAGAAATTTTTGAGGTCCTGTTCTGAGGCATTTTAAGAAAAAGAAATATCAAATAACTTTATAATTCTGAACAAAGCATTTCTGTTCTTACTTTTGTTAGAAATCTAGAGTAATTATTGGACTTCAGTAGCTGTCTCCAGATGTAAATGGAACTCGAATTTTATGTATGCTCTGTGTAAAGCTAGTTGCAAAAAAAGAAGCATAAACTAAACTTTTCATTTAAAATAGCTGAAGCAGCAAAATTTTTTCCATAGGCCATAGGGGATATTTCAAAACAGAGAGACTGAATTTTGTTTCCAGTTACATTAGACTAAATCCTACATGTCATGTTTTTATGTGCAGAGTAATTGCTGGGTAGTCTTTGAAGCAAGAAGTGTGGTTCCTGCAAGTCTAGTTTTATCCTACCTGAGGATGCTATTGGTAATAGTAGTGTCTTAGTGTTCTGTAGTCAGAACTTACCTACTGTAGAAGGAAAGTTTGTCCTTCTCTGCTCCCCTGACACCAAGGTATTAATGTATGTAACCAAGTCCCTGACAAGACTGATTAGCCTGTGATCAAGTTTTGCTTAACAGACTGGGAAATTCATGTTGCCTGAGAAGACAGCAACAGCTTGTGATAAAGTGACACCTACTAGCTAGCACCTCTGTGTGCTGCCTAAACATAAACAGCAATAACTAGAGTGTGTCTATCCTGTGGAATGGAGGGGTGGTGTAGCTGGTTGCTATCTCCATCATACTAGTCCTGTAGGCAGACCCAAAGGCCAGTTGTTTCTCCAACAGATTCTTCAGGTTACCAAAGCCATCTGAGTTAAAATGTTAGAGATCAGCCAGTAAAACAAGGAGATAACAGGTTAGATGTGAATGAGACCTCCTGAATTTGTCCTGAGACTGTTCTTAGCTTTGGTCCAGATGCAACTATGAGCAGGAAGTTTTAGAAGGGATGCTTTTCAAATAGTTATATGACAGAACATGTGGGACTGATGATGTCTCTGGTATGCCCCTTCCCAAGTGTTTTGTGCACGTGTGCATAGATGTGTGCATATGCACCCCCATAATCAGAGCATTTGATGCCACTAAAATTGTAAATACATTAAAAGTTGAGAGTCTGTGGACAGAAGAGCAGCTGTGATTCAGCTTCATGGTTACACATCAGTCAGTCCACAGTCATACAATATGCACCTCTCCTTGATGCCAAAGTGTCTGTAGTCATATTCAGCCAATTACATTTCCTTACTGTAAAACATTCTTCTACCTTAAAAAAACCCAGGAAAACAAACACCCCCCCCTTTCACTCACTGTTCTTAAAAAGGACAGAAGTTAAAAAAAAACACTGATGACAAACTGTTACTCTCTTCTTTCACCTACATACAGATTAAAGTCTCACATAGCTGATCATGTCATCCACATTTCCTTGCATTATTTCGGCAATTATTTACTCATGTATGTGTTAGTGTCTATAAAACACTAAGAGTTTCTCTGGCCTCTCAGTAAGAAGCTCACAAAGAAAGAGTGGAGAGGCTGAGGTACAGAAAACCATGCGGGGAGGGGGGCCTTTCAAATTTTACACAAGTGACTAAACCATAGTATGGTAGAAACTAGTGGAAAATACACAGCCTGGAGAGAGAAAGGGACTTGTAGTTGAGTTCAGGGAGGCCAGCTGGTGAAGGAAGTTATGCGGGGAAAAAGCCTGAAATGCTTATACATAAACAAGATACTTGAATTATGGGAGAGATCAAGTAAAGGACAATGGGAAGCCAGCATAAGTTGGGAGAAAGGTGAGTATGTTGCAACAGTGCCTGAGGAGTCAGCACAGCAATGCAGAGAATAAAATTACATGAACAGATTGATGGGAAAGAAAGAAGATCTTTCTTGGTGATATTTTCTATTTATATGTCAGTAGCACAGGTGGTATTTCCCATGATGTGTAAGGAGAGGAGTATGTGGAATTTTGAGATGTTTTTGAGGTAAAAGCATTAGAGCTTTGCTGAGATGTGACAGAGTTCTTTTCTAAAGTTAAAAAATCTGAGAGTACAGTTTAATGACTCAAAGATTCTAAACAAAGATCTATTAAATGTTAGACATTATGTGCAATTGGAGCAGTGATCAATATTTCCTATGTAATATTCAAATACCTGCCAATCAACTGTTTAGTGTGAGGTCCAGTTTTTTAAGCATTTCAGGCACTCCAAAGTATGAAGAGCCATCTGAGAGAAAATAGTCCTGTGGGGGATTTCTCAGGGTGAGGGAACTAGCTACAATAAGGACTGTGAAACAAGCTGGTCACACCTAACATTGCAGTAGAAAGCATGGTTCACGGGAGATTTCTGGTTGTAGAATACAATATCCATTACCCTTTTGTACCTCTGAAAATCCATCATGCTTCTGATAAATCTTCACCATCCTCATCATGAAAAGAACTTCTATATTCCAAACTGAATTAGAACTTCTCACCCAACAAATTCAGGATCTCACAAGCAAACCCTCCGAATAATTAGAACTAAAATAAAAATTTTGTGATGGAAAGCCAAGAGAAACACCTGCCTGGCACACTCCAGCTGTTGCACCTAATATGCATTCTCTGTGCTTAACACTTTCTTATTGATTTTCAATTTGCAAATCTTTTCTGTTGTACTTTTAGATTTAATTATTAGCACCTGCCTGGTAATAGACTGAAGCAGCATGAATGTGGCATGCTGTCCGTTTTGAGGATTCAGGTTGGTAAGACCTCTGTAGGAAAGCAATAAATGGGAAATGGTAATACACAGCAGTAGAAACTTAGTACCTCCTGCAATAACAATTATTATTTGTGTTTAAAAATAAATCTGAAAGAAACCATTCATTGTGCGGTCTTGTTAGATGCTTCCCACAATAAATCTAGCAATGGAAAAGCCTCTTTGGCAGATTTCATCTGCCGTAAGATTTATCTGGCAGTGAATTAGACATCTCTAAGGCCACTCTTTGTTTTTCTTTGCCATACATTTCTCTCCCTTTACAATCCACTTTGTCTCATCCAAAATTCCCAGTAATGTCAGTGGAAATACCACAAGAGAAGGGTTGTAGAATCTGATTCCTCAGGCAAGTGCCTGAGTGTATATCTGCAACTATCCCTTAACAGATCTGTTTGAAGCAGGTCTGAGTTTGGGAGACATCACTGGGACAATGAACATCTCTTCACACTGGCCACTGCTGCTCTCCCAGCAAGGAACTTGCTGTAGCTAAGAGCAGCCTGGCACCAGTGAGCTCAGTGCTGCTGTGGCTGTGCTGCTGGTCACTCTCCAGGGTGCCAGTGGTAAAAGGATCTTTCACAACATCTCCTAAGTATAGAAAGCTCCTACAAGCTGTTAACAAACCTAAACACAGTGAATTACAGGAGGTCATGTCTCACAAGATTTGACCTTAGATTTGACTTTTGACACATATCTAGCAACTCAATTCTGACCTTAAAACTTTGTCAAGTATTTAATGGGACGTGGCTTGCACAGTGTAAAATCTGCCTTTAAAAACATATGCCAAATCAGTTCCCCCTTGGTGTGCTGGAGCACACGGGCCCTGTGGCTGCTGAAGAACAGCAGAGCAGCAAACAGCTCCTGAAAGAACCATTCCTCAGTGGAGTGTCAGTCCTTTTACTTTGAAATATCCAAATGCACGTATCTGTGGAAAGTTGCTGAGTTCCCTTGAGTTAGCCAGCTTCTGCTTTTGAAGGTGTTGGTGAAGATCTCTCTGCCTGTATTCCCGGTCCTGCTGAGGATGAGCTCTTTGTGATTTGCTAGAGAAAGGTACTAACTGCAAGACACATGGTGGCACCTTTTTGTGGATCTTTTGTAAATCTTTTTCTTTCTTTTTACTACCTGGGAGTGCCAGGTGTTCTACTCATCAAATGCTCTTGATTCCCTGTGTGCAAACCTGCTGAAAGTCATGGGGTTCTTCTGGAATAAATATGAGGAGAATTTGCCTCTGAGTTTCAACCCTATCAGATCCATAAAGTCTACTTAAAAGTTACAATAAAATGAGGGTTCTGAATCTCTTTAAAGGTGCAGTGTGAAAAATCAAAAAATTGAGAAGCACCAGGTATACCCAGATACTATCCCAGTCGGTGAAGCACACAGCAGTCACATCTGCAGAGCTTCTCTGAGGGACGAAGTGCCTGAAATAAATCCCCAGGTACAGTCTTTCCATTTCTGTTCTAAAAAAAAACCCAGCTTACCCTTGGAGACCTTATTTTGTTCCATAGTACAAACTTTTAGGAAGTAGTAAACAGTTTCCGTTTCAAAGAGCTTGCATTCTAAGCTCCTGATCTTTCCAATGCCTACAAGTTTGTTTAACTTTTTTTCTCTGAATTAAGTTCAGTTTAAGTCCATGAGATTATACACATACATAAAGCTATCCCTAAACTTTCGTCGTATGAGAGCAAAGATAAAGATAGGGCGTGAGATAGGAAGTATTTGTTATCCACATCTCGAGGATGAGGAACTGAAGCACAGCAAAAAAATGAGATCCTGATCCTCCACAGAGTGTAAATGTGCTTAATTCTTCAGCATGAGTAATTTCCACCAGGTTTGCCATGCCCTCCGGACTGAAGCATAAGGTCTGGATTTCAGTGACTGTCTCTGCCACCGATTCTACGTAAGTAACTTAAGTTTTGGTCCGGCGCTTAAATTCAAGTGCATAAAAAGCGCGGGACGCGTTTTGCACGGGATGCGAAAGACTTGGTTGAAGTAAAGCAGGATGATCTGACCCCTTAGCTCTGGAGCGTTACAGGTGGATGTCTGCAGCTGACGGCCTGTGACTCCCGGCCGTATCGCTGTGCCTGGTCGCTGCCTGCCGTGCGGCGACACCCGAGTCCCGGCACCGTATGAGCCCGGCCCCGGGAGCGCCCTTGGGGCGGCGCGGAGCTTGGCCTCTCTCCCGCGCTTCCAGCTGCGCGCAGCCAGCGGGGCGCCCCGGTAACAGGTACCTCGGCAGGTAG
>NW_024582056.1:12335370-12345370 GCF_017639235.1 Corvus kubaryi
TTCTCCTCGAGTCAGCTACAGCACTTCGGAAAAAAAAGGCGGGGGAGGGACCGGGCGCGGAGCCGCCGCCCGCGGGGCAGCTCCGGCACATGGAGCGGCGCCAGCCGCGCCGCGACAGCTGCCGCCCGCCCCGGCCCCGGCGTAGCAGGTACCGCGGGGCGGGGGGTCCCGGGCGGGCACCAGCCCCAGCCCCCGGGGCGAGCGGGCGGTCAGCCCCGGGCGGCTGAGGTGCGCGGGTGAGGAGGGGCCGTGCGGAGCCGGTGCTGCCGCGGAGAAGTTGCCGGGCGCGTTAAGTGGGAGACTGCGGAGCCCGGTCATCCCATCCCATCCAATCCCATCCCTTTCTCCCCCTTCTCTCCGTCCCACACGCTTTTTTATTTTATTTTATTTTTTAAAATTTAAAACATTGAGCCGAACATACAGCTCGGGTGTAATCCAGGCGTTTTAGAGTGCTTCCTTAAAATTTCAGAGATGAGTAGCCATAAGGAGCTGGCCGAGAAGGGGTGTTCATTGATTCAGATGCGGATTGGTCTCTCTTCTCCTCGAGTCAGCTACAGCACTTCGGTTCATTCAAAGCCCGCGATCCAAGTGCTTGCGCCCGTAGTTTGCAGAGGGGAGGCAGGTACGGAGGTCGTAAAAACTATTAGGAAATTGTAAAATTAGCAGCCCCTGTGCGCTTGAGGGGAACGGCATTAGAGAAGTTGCTGACTTCCGAATAGCGGTGGCACCAGAAGTTTTCCTCCTTGCCATACGGTCTGTCACAGCTGGAGAGTTTTTTTCACCCTGCTCCGCAAAGTTACCCTCTCTGTGAAGAGACGATTTCGCTCTGTTGTCGTTGCTAAAGAAGATGCGCTTAGTTAGAAACTCTGTGTGTGAAGAAATGCGTTCCCACCGCAGCAGTCAGTTCTAAGGAAACTTTTAATTTTGTGCTTCAAGAAACCTGATTACTTCTTGGATTACTTTTCTACCTTGGTTTAGAAGGTATGGTAACACTGCCAGATATTGTGCAAAGCATTCTGCTTCCAAAATTGTTAAAAGTTATTAGCACTGTGTCAGAAAATATTGTAGTGTATGATTGCAAATTATCTCCAAAAAGTGATGTTTGGTGGGATGCAAGAATTTTTAGACTGGTATGGCCATTGGTTTAAACTGTGTAAATTGTTGTAGAGGAATAGAATGTTGTTTCTTTTTACTTTTTCTTTCTTTCTTTTTCTTTTCCTTCTTTTTCCCTTTCACTGAGTCTTACACATGTAAGTGCAAGAAGTGTTTTCAAGGACTTTGTGTGGAGATTAGGATTTAGAGCTTCTTGACTACTTATTTTACTTTCCAATATCTGGATGCTACCAAGGTTACATCAATATACATTTATTGTCCAGATGTCCAAACCCTACCTAAATTAAATAAACCAGGTATATAATCCTGATTGTATTTTGTGCAGTCACATTAACAACCCATTTCTAGACTTTAATAATTTTGTTTTAAAATTCAAAACTGCAATGCATTGTAAGGTCCAAATCCTTTAAAAGACACACTTTGATAGTTTCAGCTGACTGCTCACATCAGTTGTAACTCACATGAATGCTGCAATACCAGGGAGTATGACTGCTATTAAACATTGTAAATTATCGTTGAAATGTAAAGAAAAAGAGTATTAGTACACTGCATTTAGAAATAAGTACTAAAATTCCTTTCAAGTACTTGGAAATACTTTCTCTGAATCAGCTACACAGGGGCATGTTCTGAGTGGCTTGTTGCACTGCTCTCTCACCTTGCTAGTGAATTGCATAGTTTAAGGTGTTTAAAGCCTTAGTGAAGTAGAAAAATGAAGGATGGGATGCCTTTAGCTTCTGAATTTTCCAAAATTTTTACACTTAGGTAACTTTGTTTATTCTTTGTTCTCTTCTCTACTGAGGGAAAATGTAAGTCCAAAAAGTGAGAATGGATTTGTCCACGTTACCATGAAAACGCCCCGTTTGTGGGTTAATATAAGAGTAGATACAGTAGTTGGTAACATTTCTCTTTTCTAAAAGGTTTCTTTGCTCCCATGAAGGGATTTCTTTCTAATACTGGCATGCTCTGCTTTGATTTTAATTCGTAAGTGTTGGTGAAAAAACTGAATAAAAAGCACTGGACATACTGCTTAGACTGCCTTATGCTCCCACCCCCTCAATACTTAGCAAAACTCTACCAAGTTTTAGTTTGATGGCTGTATGCCTTACTCCTTTATCAAAGCCTTTGAAACTGAAGCCTGTGGACATGAGAAACCAAGTGCAGACCATGTGCAAGACCAAGAACTCTTAAAACAGTACATGTCCTTATGATAGCTGTCTGTAGCAGAACTGTGGGGGGGAAGTGTCCGAAATACTGCAGAGCTCTGCACTTTATGTAGTTCATGTTTCTATTGTCCCAGACTTGCTTTCAGCCTTAAAGATTTTCAAGATTTTCTCACAAATCTTAATATTGGTGACTATCCATGTGCTTTTTTCCTTTTTTTTTTTTTTGGGGGGGGGGGGGGATAAAATAGGTAAAACTCAGAACATGATATACTGCAAGTTTATGAAAAAAAATAGAAATAGAAATTATATCCCTAATTATAAGGTAAATTTAAGATAAAAGCCAAGGAGAAATCAGGTATCCACTGAGAGAGAAGATTGGCCAGACTAAAGTCAATGGAAGTCCAGTGCTGGACATCTACAGCACCCAGGATTTCAAACCTAATGCACTGATCCTTGCAAGGGTCCTCTACCTACTGGATATGGCTTCCAGGGGAAATGACAGGAACACAGAAGCATAATGTGAAATTGTACTGACTGTCCTAATTCAGTCAGGGAGGAGTGATGGACCCTAGTATTTGAAGAGGAATCACTAATGTCTCTGGGCCAATGTAATGATGGGAAGACAGGGCAGCGGACTCTTTTCTCTTTGCCCTTCATGCTCCCAGTAACTGGAGAAGCTTAGGCACTGATCCTATGTGCCTCCTTTATCCCAGCTGAGTATTTTTCAGGGTGGCTGCTTAACTACAAGTGACCAAAGTGACTTGGTGCATTTTTAGTAGGTCCCATACTCATAAGTTGCACTAGAGAGACAAGATTGTCGTATACGTCTGACTTTCTTCCCCAGCTCCCAGCTGCCAGTACTCCCTCCAGAAATGATATTGTTGCTTGTTTCCCTATATAAACATGAACAACACCTTTCTCATTTGTGTTGCATGCAGTGTGCCATTAAAAAATGCAATAGTCTCCATCTCGGCATTACTGCAGCAGTTTTCCTTTCCCTTGTGGACCTTAATACCAAAAACCTGGTCTGCTTGCCGCTTCCACTGCATAGCAATGCAGAACTGTAACTGGATAACCAATCCACAGAGTTTTAAAACAATGCAAAACTTCTTTCTCATCATTAAAATTGGATAACTCCAAAATGAAGCCAAAAACATTTCCAGACATATTTTATTTGAGCTTAGGTACTTCTTACACTAACGCCAGAATTCTGCAGAAAACAAGGAAATGGGTCCAGTCTGTATTTCAGCAACAGAAAACAAGGGCATAATGAATCGTATGCTGTTCTGGCAGATCATTTTTGGCGATGTACTCTTAAAAAGTCCAGAGGATATCAAAAGTCATGGATCACAGCCTAATTGTGTGGCTCTTTGTCAGGAAAACTTCCATTGAAGCCTTCTGGGACTTTTTTTTCTCCTGTTTTATGTGCAAGAAGAGCTGGGTCCATAGTAATTTTTGTTTTTTAGTCAAGATTCACATATGTACTTGATTACATTTTGACCAGTCATTACTTTCTACTATTATTAAAAGTAATAGAATTAGACCAAAAAAAAAAAAATCATAGTAAAATAGTAAAATTTAGTGTAGCAATAATGGGAACTTTGGAAAATATTGTCATCCTTATGAGAGTAAGGCAGGATGCGCTGCTGGCTCCCCTGGAATTTCCCTCCCAAGTGACAAACACCACTTTTCTAGCAAGTATAAAATTACTCAGAGAGGAAGAATACTGGGAATACATTATGCCAGTTGAGAAATGGAAGATAAGGACTCTCATCAGTTTTTCTGGGACTATGATTCTTTGGGAAGCCTTTTAAAATGCGTGCAACTCAATGCAAGAGTCAAAAGAGGAAAGACCTGTTCCTCACTGGTATTTTTTCTATAGTCCAAAGATTATTTCCACCCCACCCCCCCCCCCAACACTGGAGTGGAAGAGTGTTCACAGATGCATGTGAATGCCATCTGAAGCAAGGCAGACAGCCCCAATCTTGTCAGCTTTTTGGCATTTTTTTAAAACAGGAGTATATTTTAAATACCTTCCACTCATCCAAAGTAGCTGCAGGAGTTTTCTCTCTCCAATGACTATCCAGCAAAGTGGACTGACTACAGCTGGGACACTCACTGCTTCCAAAGTCAACTGTGGCTTCTTGTCCCTATGTCTGTAATCTATACATAAACCTAACTACAACTTGGAGTCAACAAGAGTTTCATTTGCCGCCTAAATTTAAACAGAATTATGTGTACCCCTTAAGGTATGGTGGAATGCATCTTTATTAAAACCTCAACAACTTCTGCCTCACCCTTCTCCTTCAGAACACAGCTTCCTCCATGCTTTAAGCTGGTGTACAAGAAGAGATTGCAGGGGGTTTGCCCTAAGCAGGTTACTTCCAACACTGTGGTGGCTGCAAAAGTAGGTCCTAGTTCTGAAAGGATACATGCATGTTCTTAGCTTTGTTTGTACCATTGCAAATTCTTGGGGATAGGACCATGCAGGTTTGGGAGCATGCTCATGCTTCCTGTATAAATGCTCCCAAAGGCCGGTCAGGCTGCAGGCTTGGATGAGCAGTCACACTGAAATCATCGTGTTTTTTAAGCGTTGGGAACTGTCCACTTATCTTGCTTATTTTGCTTATTTCATGTGAAAGATTTACATTTCTTCTTCTGATCCCACTTGCCCTAGCTTTCTTGGTGAAAGAGAAACTTGCTCTGTAAGAGAGATCAGATTCCCCACTGAATTGCTTCATTTTTCTACTTGCTTCAACTCACTGAGAACAGCAGAGCAATCGTAGTATAAACCTCGAATTGACCATAGTGGATTGGACTCAAAATATTTGCAAAAGCAGAGTGAGTTAACTGAAATATATAGTGTGGAGGAACTTGCTAATTTGTTTTAATTTTAGGAGTTATTTTTAGGTTTATTTAAGGGGAAAAAAAAATCACACCAATCTCTAATATGTTTATTCGGGCTGGTAATGTCATTTAATAGTCCGTAACAGCCTGAACAGTTTGAAGGGAAATTAGGAAGCAATTCTGTGATCATGAAGGAGAGTTACTGAAACCTTCTATAATTTGGACAAATTGACTACTGATATATTGTAGAGTATACTTGGCAATAACAATTCTCAACATAAAGAGATGCTTTTATGTTTTCTCTGTTGCATATTTAGATACACTGTGGTGAGGACATCCTACGCTTTTTAAATCAGATAAATAGCTAGATAGATACAAAAAGTACAATTCATCTGCTGTTTGCCTCCCGTTGAGTGAGAGCTCTGAAAGAATATCCAAGAGCTCTATTTGGCCACTTGAGAATATGCTGTGTTCTTAGATTGAGTGCCTTAATTTACACCCCTCACCTTTTATAGTCAGTTTATTTATAAGATGGAAGTGTGTGCATTTTCTTTGTCCTGGTGAATTTAGTCCACATTTCTGCTTGATTTTTAGTGAATAAAGGTGACAGGGTTTAATGAGTTATTAAAACTTGCCCTTAATTAGGAAAATTACCCTCATATTTTTCTCATATTGTGGAAACTATTTATAATGACTCTGGTTGCAATTCAAAAACTTGAAGGAAGAACCTTTTTCATATTTGTAATGATATCAAGTCCAGTAATTTGCACATAAAGTCAATAAAAGAATGGATTCTTTTATTATCTCTTTTAGCAATGAATTGCTACATAAATATAGTTCAAGCCCAGAAAATGCTAGGAAGGGCACATATGGAAAATACATACATGATACAGGATGCACTTTTTATCATTTGTCAGTGATGTGAAAAAGAATTCCCAAAGAACTGAGAATTATGTAGGATCTTTGAGACAACTTTTTTTACACCCTCACAATTGTTCCCTAACATGGAAATTAATTTTACATGTGCCAGACATTTAAATGTTTCACATCTGCACTGTTAGCAGAGTTCTTTTCTTAATCTTGTGTGTTGAATTACAGTGCTTCCTTCATTTTGCAGACAGGAGCTCTCCATTGAAATTTCACTGTATGCTCATAATTGTATTGTCAATTCGTGTAGTTAACCAGCATTTACACTAGGCAGGAATAGAGAAATGACTGAATAAACTAAACATCTCCCTAGACTATGTAGAAAATGCTGAATACAGAATTAATGCAGAGGGAAAGAAATTGATCCACTTAGTTTTAACCTTTTTTCTGTTTTAATGCAGTCCTTTAAAAGACCTGGAGGTGTTTGTTTGGTTTTTTGAACAGAAATGGGAGGACATTGAAGTGCTCAATACTACTCTCAGTTTTCAGAAAGGACCACCCCTCATCTTAGTAGTTATTATTTACATTGAGCTGTGTGATGAGGCGGAAATTAAAAATAGAATTAAAATGGTTCTAAAGTAGAGTCATTCACAGAGATTGTGAAGTGTTGCATATTAAATTACAATAATAAAGCT
Organism: Corvus kubaryi; assembly: GCF_017639235.1. NCBI lineage: Eukaryota > Metazoa > Chordata > Aves > Passeriformes > Corvidae > Corvus > Corvus kubaryi. Next base: position 12,342,056 of record NW_024582056.1, read on the forward strand.
AATTATCAGCTGCTTGCTGAGATATTGAATGCTTTTAATTAAAACTAGTTTGTAGAATTCTAGCAGTTTTCTTCAAGTATTTGAAGATTGGTTATACAATACAGATTACCTTTTTTCCATGTTTAACAGTCTTCCTGTTGCATGTTCAGTCATATTTAGCACATTTGAACATGAAGTTACAAGTCTGTTTATACATATATTAGCTCTTCCATTTAAAATGAAGCTAAAAGTTAAATCCTTTTACAAAGGTGCCTTTATTCACCTCTCCTTTTGGTTGTTGCCCCATATTCCTTGACTTCCTTGGATACAAGAGGCTTGGTTCGGTTAGGTTGAGACCGTCTGGTGCAATTAGAAATGCAGCTGTACTATCATTCTGCAGGCAGATGCAACTCCCAGCTTAAACCCCAAAAGACTGATGACACATACATGATGATGCCATTCGTAACCTGTTTTTAATGTGCAAATTCTCCTGTCAGGTATCTTAAGGGCTATAGGAGTTTAACATGTTTTTCAGGCTGCAACCTCCTTTTCCTTTATTCACTTATTTCTTAAACTTCTCTTTATGTGTCTTGGGTGGTTGAATGTAGGACCCATTTTAAGAGCTTTGCTTCAATTTAGGTTTTAAAGCAGGTTGAGCTTTTATGGTTTTGGTTGCTGGTTTGGAGTCTTAGTTTGCTAAAGCGGCAGGCTATGTGCTGAGCAGCCAGTAAGACATGTCAGAGACCACGAAGAGAGACGTGCTCACACACCAGCACTCCATTAGAGCCAGCTGCTCTAGTGACCAGTGTGAGTGGTCCCTTTCCTGCAGAGGGGCTGCTTACAGAAGTGGGGGTTGCACAGTCAGGCGTTTCCCCAAGGTGACTGTGGAAGTAAGGCTGGGGTTTACCTCTTTGCTTGTTTATCACAGTTAACCCAGAGCTGCCACCACTGAGGAATGCATGTTCCCCTCACTTTTTGTATTTGCAAAAGCACCTGCAGAGCACCAGGTCCCTTGTAGAAAGTTTATTTCCCCTCCTCTCAAGACTTTGTGAGTGCTTATTTTCTGCTTTGAGGTTTCATTAAAGTGTACTTGCCCTTGTGGGCTGCACTCAAGACAGAAGTGTTCCTTCAGGGACCTTTCTGTCTGCTCAGCATGGCTACAACTATGAACTGTCAGGAAATGTGCAGTTTGTTTTGGTGTACATTTGTGAAATCCTTGCAGCACCAGAGGTAGGGCTCTCTGTAGATGAGAGGACAGCTCTGAGTTTAGGTGTGCTTGTGTAAGACCAAAGTGGCTCCACAAATATCAGCATTTGTGATTTCATTTCCTTACCCTAAGTGAGGTTCCATTGTGCTGAGTGTGGAGCACATCTTGTCCCAGAGAAGTCAGTACATACATAGCTCTGGAAACACAGAAGAGACAAAAGGATAACTCGTCTTTGGCCTTGGATTAGGTCATTCTGTTGAATCACATCAGTGGCCCAATTTTGCTATCTTTTAGTATCCTAAGAGAACAGGGTTGTAGGAGGACAGACATACTTACACATGCTTTATTTCAATTGATGAAGCACTGTATAAATGCTAAGCATTCATTTCTTGAGAAGGAGGTTTACTTTTGAATTTGCTGGGAGATGAAATAATAAACCAAGATTTGCAAATAATTAATTTGCTGTATTCTGAAAGATTAGAAAATCTTGACCTTACAATGGCTTCTTCCTGTTTACACCTGGAATTCTAAAAGGTCCTAAATCTGCTTCTGGTTGTAATTGACATTAGGAATAAATGGAGAAGTATTTCGAGTGATTCATGGGGTGTATTTTGATATATTATTAAAACATAGCATGAGTTATATTGTATAGAAAGTTGCAAGGAGGGAAGTCCGTGACAGGTAAAATTTCTTCTGGGCAAATGCTGACTAATTTTAATCCAAATTTTTGTGTGAGCATGGTTACTTAGATGCTTCCTTATTTAAAAAAAAAAAAAAAATCAACATAACTTTTCAGGGGTGTGTATGTTGATTATTAAGGTATTTAAGGTTGCAATATTTCATTCTTTTTCAAAAGGATTGTAGTAGCTTCATCTCCAAATCTGGTATTCACAGTCTGAAAAGGAAAGCATACAGGTTAGAGTTCCTTATCTGAACAGCCTTGAAGAAATAGTTTTATCTATTTTGAAAGGAATTTTATCTATTTTGTAGCTCTCGTAATAAGGAGCCAAACTTTGAAGCTATTTAGATTCCTAAATAGAAGAATTATTTGTTATCACCTAGGTGCTAATCCTTGTCCTGCTATAAATGAGTGAGAGAGGTTCAGAATTTGAGAGCAAGGTTTTTTCAGTCAGGTGCCCACCAAGCTTTTGATTTCTAACTTCGGGCTCCCAAATTAGCTGATAACCTGAAGAGATGTGACTGCATTGAAGACAATGAAGCCATACACACTTCTTATGCTAGTGAAGAATTTGATCCATAAGTAAAACTTTAACAATGAAAAATTACAAAACATCTTTTTGACAAGAAAAAGATGTCAGAAACATTTCTAAAACATTGTTCTTTTAGATAAAAAATTATAAAGGTTTCTTGATTTACAAATTGATAACAAATAGATGCATTAGTGCAAATCCCCACATCCATACATAGGATCTCTTATTTTCCAGACAGTGACAATGTTTCTGCTGATTCTAGAGCAGAGGAAAGGGAGAAAAATCAGGGCATGGTTTCCTATTCGTAGATTTACCATACCAAAGGCAAAGGGGTAAATTCTACTCTTAGCACTTAAAATTTAGCCCAAGACCTGTTATGCTCAAGTCTGGTGTGAAAAACCTTTTAACAGACACAGAGCCAAAACCTACACGTGGCCCATTGCAGAACTGAGATGGGGTGGCAGGTGTCCTGTCATATATTCTTTGCTGATGCAGGGCCTAAGCTGAAGTTAGTGGGATTTCATTAGTATTTGCCAGATACAATAACAATACAATTTTCCTTTGGGAGAGATTCAAAACAGTTTTGAGGATTTTTTAAAGTTGTTTTTTTTTTGCTTTTATCTGTTTGTTTAGTGCTTGTGGATCTTAATCTACATTTAGGAACCATGTTTAATTGTTCTCAGTAGTTATTGTGAAGGAAAAAAAATCTTTCCATCCTCACTTTTCCACCAGCTCTATTTCCTCTCAATGTTTCATCCCCGGGAAATGGATCAGCTTTGCCAAATGTCTTAAAGTCACCTAATTCAAGGATAAAACCTGATATCATCAGTGTGAGATGGGAGGGTGTGTGTTTCATGACAGGCAGTCATCCAACCTCACAGAAAGCAAGCTAAGACAATTCCACTAAAAAAAACCCAT
>NW_024582056.1:12347870-12385629 GCF_017639235.1 Corvus kubaryi
GTGTGTGTATGTGTGTGTTATTTTACATTAACATAAGGCTTTTCCTCTCTTCTCAGATAACTTGAGGAAAATGGAAACAGATGAGGCTCAAGATATGTCCCAGGTTTCAGGTGAGGTCCTTAACAAATACTTCTACAAAGAAAATACTAAATTCCTGCTCATCTTTCTAGCACAGTACAATGTTTTTCTTGTTGTCAATAAAATTGCTTTGGGTCTTTTTTAAAACCAAAGTGGGAATTGAGATATAATTAATGATATCACTTGATACCAAGCCCAATGGTGCATGGATTTTTTAAAAGGGACTGTGCAAATAAAGAAGTCGAGGGAATATAGAAGCATAGATGTAATTTTGCATTAAATCTGTGGTAGCGTATCCCTAAAGCATGGTCAAGTGCATGTTTATGCCACTTCTTTTGGGAGCAAAATTCTGATTGTTACAAAATAAATATAGAACAAACAAAGTTCACCAGGTGGGAGGGGGAAAATACCAATGAAAAACAAACAAACTGTGTTTACCATATAGGGTTATTTGACTTTTTCCCAAAGCTTTCCGTTTTACTTACACATGTTTAAAAACAAAAAGAAAAAAAAAGGAGTAAATAAAGAAAGAAGAAAAAAGAAAATGAGAACTGATTGGCATGAGACTTTGTGCTTGTAATTGTTTTTGTCCAAGATGATGTTTTGAAATACGTTTAAATAGCAGAAAATTTAGGTTTCTAAAATTTACCCTGTAGTCGCATTAATAGGATTTTGCGGTCTTACCCCATATTGATATTCCTTTGGGCTATTCTTAACTTCCTTGGAAATTGGTTCCTTACAAAATTGGCTTAGAGAGAGATAATAGCTATTCATATAGTTGTGCCTCTGCAGTTGAAAAAGGCCAAGTTACTGTCTTTCCCAGTTTCCCTAATATGTTGGCAGCTGCAACGGTTAATGGCTTTCAGTTTTCACTTTTAGTGTTCAGCCTGGAACACAACAGCCCCATCACCGAGCCCGCTCACAGCAGACACCTGGGTGTGCAGCTCTCGCTTCAAAAGCAGCTCTTGGGCACTGCTGCCTCAGGGCCTGGGGGGTCCAGCTATAGGAGGTAGCTGGTAAAGGTCTGGGCACAGTGTGGGTGATTAGGTCACTGGGTTTTTCTGAAATACACAAATACAATTTTCATTCCCTCTCTCTTTTGTTATTTTTCTGCCTCCTTTCTACAAGTTTTGAGAAGTTTTGTCAAAAATTGGAACCCAGAACTTTCAATGTCATCTGAGAAATGAAAATCAAACACATTTTCTGTCTGAAAGAGCAACAGTATAATAATCTTTCATGCCAACAGAAGATTACCAGTTAGGTTTAATATAGAGAAGTCATTCCTAGTTAGCCCTGCGGAGACATGTTGCACTTTCTCCTCAGGTAACAAATTTGGAATTGTAACTGGATATACTTACACGTCACTGTTTTGTTGCATGTTGAACCAATTTGTAAATGAAATAAAATCCGTCCTTGTACATGCGGTTCCTGAAGCATGTGTGGCCTTAGCAGAAAAAGCAGTGGGGTTTTAGTCCTTTTTTCACTGTGGATCTACTTGGAGCAGTGAGAGGCACCATGACTTGAGTCCAGCTCCTCTGCCTGCTGCAGAAACCCTTCCCTGCTTGTGTGAGCTCCATCAGGCAGGAACGCTGACCACCTCTTCCTCTGCAGCAGCGCAGGCTACCCTGGATACCCACACCTAACTGCTGTGGAGTTCTTTACAACGGTGTGATTTTGAGCTTCACGCCTGCTACTTCTTACTAGAGCATTGCTTGCTTTTCTTTTGACATGAAGAGTAGCAGCAGGGGAGATGCTGCCTTGAGTCAAGGATTGAATTGGCAGATCAAATATATTGCATTCCTTGTGGTCTGCCTCTCCCCTTCGAGGGAAAACTTACAAGAAACTTGGCCATTTTGAATGTTTATATATATGTAAATATATACATAATAGACGTATCTCTATGTATAAAATATGTAGCTCTCAAAGCTTTCTGTAGCTGAACCAGTGTAGTATTTTGTTGTGCCTTTTAGCTTTTCCAGAAGATCGTGCAAGAGTACTATTCTGTGATGAGAGAGGGTTTTCTTGAAAAAGAAAGTTACCTTTGATAAGAGGGAGACCTACACAAACAGATTAAAGAGAAAAGAAGTCTGCTTTGAACTCTTCCTGCTGTTTCTGTCACCGAGCATCTGGTACTTTCTGTGAGCAAAGGCTGTGACTTGTATTGGGTTGTTAGCTGGATTTATGAACAACTGGCCAAAAAAAGAACTTCCTAATTTGCTTTCATTTATGATAAGAGTTGTGTGGGAATTCACCTTCTGGAAATGAACGCTTGTCAGATTAGGTTCCACAGATACTGGTTCTTTGTAAACTCTTACTAGACCTCAAAAGTAGAGGATCTGAAGGTACAGGGGTGTTACCTGCTTCTTTCTCATAGGTTGGTGAATGCAAAAAGGAATTTTTCCCCTTGTCTTCTCCTGGGGTTCTATGTGCTTCTGGGATGCTTCCTTGCATGATGAGGGAGCTCTGCTGTACTTTGGGAACCAGTTAAACAACTGCACAGTTTCAGGAGTGTGAGATTGTCCTGTCTTATTCATTTCTCCTGTTTTATGAGGAATGCTCATCAGGTGTAGCTTGCTCTCTGGGCCTATGGAATTAGGGGACTTGGTTCACTAGCACACTTGGCTGTGTTTTTAAAAATTATAAATTAAAAAAATAAATTTGGTTTGGTGGGTTTCTTTTGGGGCTTTTTGGTTTTTTTTTTAAACACAGAAATAAAGAAGGTCTCTAGAAACAGTCACCCCAGCTCAAACACAGTGTTTTGCAGCCACGTGCTTTATGCAGCTGCAGCTGACTCAGGTGTGGCAGCAACCAGCCGGGCCAGGAGAGTATAAAACTGATGTGAGTGAGCCAAATCCTGTATGCACACAGGCATTCCCACCTCGGGGAATCCAGGCATGGCTGACTCCTAGAGGAACTGAAATACTGTGTGACTAGCACAGAATTCACACTTTTTATTTTTCTCCTGAAAGTGATATTTCATGAGACAAGCAGTTGCAGTTCTGAAATGAGGAGAGAGCTGACATACATTTAACCAAATGGTATCCGGCACCCATAAAAGAGAGTCAGAAAACACAGATAATATCTCACTTAACAAGCAGTATTTTTCCTGCCTTTTTTTCTCTTTTTTTTTTTTCTCAGTTCTAGGGCCTAACAGTTAAGGAAGGTGAAAAAACGGTACAAATGTTTCCACATCTAACATTAAGAGATCTCCTAGAACAAACCAGGCTGTGCTGCATTCTGTGCTGCACTCTGCAAAAGCAGGAAGAAGAAACCCTCAGTATCAAATACACACATACCCAGCATTAGTTTGTGAAAGGATAGGGAATGAGATTTCTAGAAGACGTCCTGCCCTGGCTTTCTTTTCAACAGTTGAAGCACCAGCAGCACCATTCTGGCATGAACTGAATCGCTCTCAGAGCTGGATGTACATGTTAAAGGAACAACAGGCTAAGGACTTTGACAGAAATAAAGGGTACTAAAACTTTATTGAACTGGCAAGTTTTTTCTCTTCCTCTCTTTCCTTATGGCTTCAACTATATTTCTTGGGCAGAGATGAGGAAACTCAAATAGAGAGAAGTTGAGTGCCTTGCCAGGCATCGTTGATAGGTTAGGCTGTTCTCTGATTATTTTTATACAGAAATGGCAGTGTTGGAAATCTGAGACCATTTTTCAGAGATGCAGGTTGAAATGAAGGAATGTTTGATACAACAGTTGTTGTTGCGAGCCTGCAGTTGTAGTTCCTTCTATTTATGACTTAACCAAGAGCATGTTGGGATGGGATTTAGTTCCTTTTCCTTTGACCAGTTGTTGTTCTGGGCATGTCTGTTTGAAATTAAAATGGAAAGCATTCCCCCATTTCCCCACCTGCCTTCCATTTCTAAATTAATTGGAAAAATAATGTGAGATTGTGTACGTGTAAGATTGCCATGCAGTAATGAACTTACCATGGTGTAATGATTTAGATGTAGTTAAGGCATGAAATACAAATACGATGCCCTAGAATCCAGGAGACACAGCTCAATAAATGGATCTATTTTAAATCCACTATTTTTGCCCTTTTTGCATGTAGGGATTTCTCAATCATGTGTAACAAGAAGAAATCAAACTGTATTAAATGGGTCATTAAAGCCAAGTTTACTAAGTTTTCTGAACTGCAGTCTCCTGCAAAGAGGGAAGCAGACCTGATCTCCAGCTTCTGCCCCACCAAGTCCGTGAGGCGAGTCTGATTCATACCACCTGGGCAAGCTGCTATTAATTTAACAAGCAGAAGACTGATACGCACTTAGTGAACCAAAGAGTTCACCACTGCAAACGTACTCTTCTGCTAACAGGTTTTTATTCCAAAAAGACTTCTCTGACTTATCTTCAAAGTATTCCACTTAGACTACATATTGTAGGATGCCTAATTACACACTTAGAAAGATATTATTTTGTTTGCTGTTATCCCATAGTTCTGAGGAGTTTATATTGGTCTTCAGGTTTTTAGGGTAAGTGTTCTTCTCAGCCTAGACTCAGTCAAAGCATCAACCTCCATTGTTTTAACTGGGAGCACAGTTAAAAGAGATCCTTGGATGCAGGTAGCTTTGGATTACTGTTACTTTTTAACAAATTTCCTTAACTTACATGCAGTACGAAGAGAGCTGCCACGCTGTTAATTGTCCTGCAATAAAACCTCTGGGATTTTTTTGTTTTTGTTTTGTGTGGGGCAAAATATGTTGAACAAACTGAAGTGTTTCAGTTGTCTCTCCTCACCTGTGCATTTGTCAGGGTGGAACTGCAGCTTGTCAGGGTGGAACTTGGAATGGAAAATTTGCTGTCAGTTGTATAAGTTCCCTACATCTCAGAAATCTGAAGAAATAACTAAATAAGGAGCTAAACAATGAATGGCAAAAAAATGTTTTAATGAACTTACTTCCTGCTTTTATTTTCCTTTGCTGTAAAATTCATATTCCTTCTTGTCTGTTTATGCAATCCACCTTTGCTCTTGCACTTACATCCAGTAGTTGTGATTTTGCCCACTTAAGAACACTCCACAGAAGGTGGATATAAGGGGACCTTATTAAATCATCTAGTTAGTCCCTCTGCCAGTGCAGGACTGTTTCTTCATTACCCTGGAGTCCTCTGGCTGCAGTTTGGGATGGTTCACCTGATGCTGCTCTCAAAACTCCTGCTCAGTGATTATTTCACAGTTTGATAGATATGTCATTAAGAAATGCAGTCACATACTTATTTCATTCATTTAAACATAGATTTGTGCAAACGACTCAAACCAGCTAATTTGGAAGGCGACTTAAACCTACCTGTCATTTCTCCCCATCATGATCAGTAAAGATGGAAAGCACAATGCTTTGATCAGTCCAGGAGGTAGAGAAGAAACCATTCACTTCATTCAGATCAAGTCCATAACTGGCGCCACTAAACTGCTGTTACTTAATTAAGCTATATTTGGTTTAATTTTTCCATTTCTGTTAAGTGCTTTAAAGTTTAATGGATTTAATGGATAAAGTTTGTGTTTTAATGAGGAATTATTGTTAGGAAAAAAACCACTAATTTGCTAGGGCTTTGTGCCATGGAATTACTGCCCTTACTGTTTTGCCAATTGCTACAGGATGTCTAACAGATTTAATCAATGTAATTTGGTAACATCTCCATTTGGGAGACAAGTGTCTTATGTGAACATTACTGAGCTCAAATCCTGCTCTGGGCCTGTTCTATTCTTTGCTATTAATGCAAAGACCAGTCTTCTAGTAATAGTCAATGAAAGTAATCACTTAGATAATTTCTTCAAGTAGTTGTTTCCAAGGCATGCTTTTGTTAGAGATGCATGATGTCATTTTAAAAGAAGTTCTGCAAGACAGTGATAGTACTGTGGGCTGGAGATGTATGCTGTGACTGAGCGCTGAATCAAGAAATCTCACCATTTCTGGAAACACAATACTTAGCAAGAGAGTTCCTTTTCTTATTGTATTGTGTTCAGCTCTAAAACAATTCCACAATACCTACAATGTGTTAAAGCACCAATTTGTTTTCCTCTGCAAAACCTTGTGTACACAAGATATTAGGGTTTGTTTCCTATTTACAAATAAAAGACAATAAAATCCTTGAAGTCGTGTTTGCTGAACTCTGCTAATTGTGCATATTTAAGAAGTCCTGGGACCTACAGGCACTTCTCCTTGTGTCTACTTGTAGGCACAAGGACCAGCCAGAAGTTGATCTGTGGGTATTAGTGAAACTTGCTGGCATTGTAGCTGAATTTTTAGTTGAAGATAAAATTTTATTTTTGAGGTAGTTCTTTTGGAGCCCCAGAACACTTCTGAGTTAGACTTCACTCTGTCTTTGAAGCAAATCTTGATGTGTTCTCAAGGAGAACTTGTGGAAGAAAGAAGTGTTTTTACAAAGGACGTCCATTTGATAACCTTTGTAACCTGTCAGTCTGTGTTAGCTAAATTAGATCTTATGAGCATGGCAGCTAGAAAACATGTATGTCTCACAAATACCCAAAATGGCAAGGCTAATAACTGTGTATCCAGACTTCAGTAAATTTGGCAGAGACATTGGCATGCATTCTTTTCAAAAATATAATTCCCCTGTATTCATAAGATGTTTTCCCTGCAGGAGAGTAGGGTTTGGTCCTAAGGATATCATGTTTTAGTAGCGTTTAGGGGCTTTTTAAGTTTTATTTGATTTGTGGTTCCTCTAATTTTATTATTTGAAAATGAGGCTACTCTGACAACTAACTGATGCTACTTTCCTCACTATTAGGAAAGGAAAGTCCTCCAACTAGTGATGTCCCTGATGATCCAGACGAACCTATGCCTATACCAGAGGACCTTTCAACTAGTACTGGAGGTCAACAGAGTTCTAAGAATGACAGAATCTTGGGTAAGATGACAAATCCACTCTGATAAGAAATACTAGTAGATGATATAGCAATAATGTTAAATTACTTTTTCATAAGCTGGTAAACAAGCAGGTCCTGTGTCTTTTCATCTTCTTCGGGTGCATAGTGTTTTTTGTGCAACCTGTTCTTTGGGAAAGGAATCTTCATCCACAGAGAAGTTGTAAAGATCCTACTATTTATCTTCTTTCTAAAGCATGACTGTTGCATGAAATTCTCCCCAGGAAATATAGGTTTCATTCTATGTAGGAAATAGAATTAAATATGTGGTTCCAGGTCAAAATTATATGAAGTTAGATTTGATAAAAATTCAGTAAATGCTCAGGTATTTCTATTATTTTTATTATTAATTTGAATGCTATCTTTAATGTAATTGTGTTATCTGCACTTCAGATTTCCCCAGAAATGCATATTAAAACAGACATAGTATTCATATATTTCAGATTCCAATATCTGATCTCCATTTATCCTTGATTTTTTACCTGGGAGAACTTTAGAAAACACTGGTCTTTTAGATAAAAACCCGCAATTGATAAAGTCTGTTTGGTTAAAATTGTCGTCCAGAGATGATTTTGCAAAATGCTGATTATTCTTAGGGATCCCAGTATCACACCAAGGAGCAGCAATGCTGCTGACTACTGCATGCCCTTGCTCCCATATAGTGCACTAAAAAGACTAAATATTGCTTGAGCACCATGCCTGTTTACCAGCAGGAAAAAAAAGAAAAAGGAAAAAAGGAAAAAAAAGCACACTGACTCCCAGAATGCTGTGATCAATGCCCTATATGACAAAATCATTTCTGTAAAGTCATGAGTATCAAAGTACAAGTATCTACCCACAATTAAAAGTATTATTCATGATTCATACATTCTTACATTATTGTAACAGTGAGGGTCAGGGTGGATGATTTACAGAAAGACTGCAAGTGCCTTTACATATTTATTGTCTAAGGAAATCCAGTAAAGGATACTAGGTGGAAAGGGAGGCACAGAAGGCAAAATAATCAATTCACCATAATACAGCAGGATGGTGTCAGCCTTAGGAATAGAACCCACTCCCAACTCCAGCACTAGCTAGTAGTAGGCGCATCATCTTATGCATTTTCATTTTATTTACCATTTGATCCCCTCTTATCAAAAATGTGAGCAAAAATTCCAGCTCTTACATGCATATTGACATACCTTATAAACAAATTAATTTTAAAAAATGTTTTTTAACAATCTGATTGCTTACTAAATGTTTCAGTCCAAAGATATTTGGACAAAATCTTTCATTAACTGCTTGTCTATCAACTCCATAAAAAGAGTTATGTCTCCTTTCTCCCAGAGTAACTAACCCTACAAAATATTTAAGCCTTGATTCAGAAATTAAATTTTTTAAGTTCTTTGTTCAAACCCAAACAAACAGGATTTTTCATAGTGTTGAATTTTCTTTAACATACTCACAAATATCATGCAGACCCAGCAAATTTGAACTTTATATTTGCTGATGATGTAATGATTCTGCCAACAGTTCGGTCACATATATCAATATATACACATATTCTAAATATGATAAGTTCCATCTGCTATTCTCATTACTCAGCAATAAATTAGATTTTCCATGTCCTGACTTTAACAATTTTTCTTCAGCCACTTTCTCTACCCCTAGCTCTTTTGTTTACACGGGTTACATCTTGTAGTGAGACATTTACCATAGTCAACCAAAACAAAGACAATTCACAATAATCTGCTTTATGGATGATCTGTAGGTATCAACACCAATGCTTCCAATATTTTTCTTTTCTGTAAAGCTGCATGCACTTTTACCTCTTTTATTGCTCCTTTTTTCTAACTCTAAGCTAAGTCTCTGAAAACAGTATATTAAAAAAATTAGTTCTCCTTTTTTACAAAGAGGATCTGAACACATGCCCCAGGCATATCAGGAGCCATATGATTGCTGTGCACATTCTAGATCTTTATCAAAAGAAAGTCTCTTATGAATAACATAATGCCTTAGGAGTGGTGTTTGGCCTGTATGATCCTATAGATGTATTAGGGATGAAGGGGGCTGTCTTCCTATGTAGGCAGAGGCACTGCAGTGTAGACAGGCTTGGTGTTTAGTACAACACCATCATCTCCAAGTCTCAAGATCTGTTCCTCACCTCTGTTTATCATTGAACTTAGGTTGACAAGGGGGATCTGAAAAAGCAGTTTGTAGAATGAAAGATAGACAGGAGAGCACTGTAAAAACCCACTGATATTATCTGTGTGCATCTGCAGGTGGGAGCTAGACTGTGGCCTGTGGTAACCGACAGGCCCTGCACGAGCAGATATGACCAGCCAACAATTTCTCTCTGTATGACTTTCCTAATGTCCCATCTGTTTCCTTCATCAGAAGGGAATTCCCTAGCATTTGGATTTATTTCAACATAGGATTTACAGTACATTCCACTTAATCAGTAACACCCTGAGAGATAAGCTGTCCATACAGTGTACACCAAGGAATTTGAGTCAGACATTTTTTGAAGAGGGTCTCTACATTCTGGAGGACTTTCTTGTGCACGTGAGGCTATAGAGTTAACAACGGGAATTGCAGATTTGTTAAATGAAAAGCATAAGTATTTACCTCATCCTACTGAAATTAGGTGAGAAATCTGTTATTAATTTTAATCAGCCTGTGAGATAGAAATGTTCAAGTGACAGCTTGCTTACTCAGATTTGTAGTAACATTTCATGGAATAATCTTTAACTCTGGAGTCAAAAGTTAAATTACCTTTTTCATCAATGTAGCATTTTGAAGGGCAAAGATTACAGGAAATAAGCTATTTTTAGAAAGGAAAGGCTCTGCTCCTCCATGCGTTTTCGAAAATCTCTTTTTGTGCTTCTTTCAAACCTGTACTGAGACTTGAATGTGGGGTTATAGAGCTGATAGAACTATTTGAAATATTTCTCCTGCTCTGAGATGGAAGGTGTTGAAGTTCTCTACTCACCAGATTTTATTGGGTGCCTTCAGTTTTTGAATTCTCACTTAAAATGACTAGAGAGGGTGCAAATTTCCTAAGGGAGGAACCCAGAGGATCATGAAATGTATGTTTTGACTTGTGCTCCAGGCAGGGGGGATGCCCAAAACATGGTTTTCTTCTTACCAATGCAAAAATGATCAATGGGTCTGAAAGGGTAATTTATGGAAGTAAAGTCATCAACAGTTTCTAGTAATAACCCCAAGCAGCACAGCAAAGCAGAAACATATTGAAAGAGATGTTCTTCTCACCATCAAGGCTCTTCATTTCCTTGATGAGATTATTATGATTTTAATGTTTCGACCCCCAGAATGTGTTGAGCAGCTTCCTTCTGCATGCTTAATTTCTGCTGCTCTGTCCACTAGATCTTCTTCCTTCCTTGTCCTATTCTCCACCCCAAATTTACTTCTCGGGCTGATCTGGCACCTATAACATTTTATTATTTTCTTATTCTCTTCACCTGTGTGCTCTACAGATAGTTTCTCTAGAAAACACAGGGAATATTTTCAGCAAAGTGTGAGATTTTCACAGCTCTTGAAGGCTCTAGAGACTCAGTTTTATCATCTCTCCTAAATAGCCTTTTGAAATCTTGGTCTGAGTTATTTAGAAATACACATCCCACTGAAAGTCCATTCCATTAAGAATTAGTTCTTTGTAGCCTATTTTGGACAGCCCTATTTCCCATTGTACCCTATTTGAAATATCGTTTGATAATTCTCAGTCTCTGCAAGTTTCAGGTTAAACGTTGTGTGCACGTTTTGTGGATCATCAGTACTGAACATCCTGTGTGTGGTAAACAGTTGCAACTTAGGACTGTTTGTGCTCTGAGACTGTATCCTAATTCAAGCCATGTGTGGGAAGTTAGTGACTCAGTGAGCTGTACATCAGACCCTACTTCACAGAGAAAGCCATTTTCTGCAGTGGTAGCATTTGTCTAGAAAGGTAGGCAGTGCCTTCCTTTATCCGTAACTGCCCGTTCCATAGCTGGCCATCACTGGGTAAAAAAAAGCCATCTCACAGTGTTAGTGGCCTCAGAAAGAGGCTGTGGGCTCACCATTTCTGCACAGACAGCTGTCTGGTGCTGCATGAACTTCTAATACAGAAGTCAAGTGTTACCACTGTAGTCACAGATTACAGTCTGGACCTGAAAAAAATAATGCATAGAGATCTTCTTCTTTTTAAGAGGTGGGGAGAAGTCATCTCACAAAATTGGGTTGAAACTGTTGTGCAATTGACAGAGTATACCCAAAGTAACCAGTCAGGGTGATCTTAGATATCAGTAGAAGACAGACAAGATTCATTTGAAGCTATAAAGTCTGATTGTTTAAAATAAACAAGTATGGGAAGAGACATTAAAAGGAATATGGTTTTTTGACATTTTTCTCTCCCAGTGGGAAATACCAAGGGATGATGTCACCTCCCTCCCACAACTCAGTTATTGAAGGAGAAGCCTGTGTAGCTGCAGGCTTCGGAGCCTGGCATCACTGGGACTCCAGCATTGCCTTCACACCCTGGGGTCTGCCCTCCCAGCCATGGGCATTCAGAGGTCATAACCTGCATGAGGAGCTACTTACTGATGCACACAAGTGTCCCCTCTCTGAGCAGCTTTGAAACTTTATTTCCTTAAAAGGAGCTCAACCATTTGAGAGCACCGACACAAGCATTGCTGAGGGGCCACCAGGCAACCACAACCATTGCCATTACATAAATCTACTGCAACTCACATACAGCTGGGTGGAGACAGAGTAAAAGTGTGGAAAGGCAGACAGAGGGGAAAAGCGAGGAAAGAAAAAAGGGGAAGTGCCCCACCCCAGCTTGCAAAATCGGTCCTGTGGTTCAGACAGGTCCAGCTCACTGCTGCCCTGGTAGTTCTGCTGGGCAGGGAAAGGGGCTGAGGAATAAGACTGCTGGAGCTAAACATCTTTGCACACTCCTCCTTGTGGGAGTTCAGTGGCTGTAAGCTCAGTGTCTTGTGTATGAATTATAAAGTGTGGCATGTGTCCACCTGGACATTCAGAGAACCAGATTCTGAGACCTAAAGTAACCAGGAGGGCTGTGCAATATGTTTTACTTGCTCAGGCTTCAGATGGATATGTCTGCGGCTCAAAGGTATGGAAGTGTGTAGAAGCTGATGAGCCTTTGCAAATAACTGGTAACAATTGCTGTCTCACCTGATGTAGCCCTCATGAGAGCAGAGAGAAAATTTGTTTCAAGATGGTTTGGGGAGCTTTGAAAATTGTCCTTAACCCTCCACAATGAAACAAGGCTTGAAAGTCCTGAGGAGGCTTCTGAAGGAATTGAAAAACTTGAAACTGAAATATTTTAGGAACTTTTAAAATAGGGAAGTTGGGAATCTCCCCTCTTGTTTGGTCTGAAGCCCCCATTTCTAACCCCAAAGTAACATGCCCCAGTATGGACTGGTATTGATTGCTCTGAGAGCCTGCCAGTACAACTTATAATTTTAAGGAGAAGGCAGGAGATTTTTGTCAGGATTATTTTCATTTTGTCTGCAAAACTCTTATGGGAATTTGTATGGAGGAGGATGGGGGTGGTTTAGCTGGGGAAGGCACATGACAAATTTCATGAATGCCCTTAAATATGCCATACAGGATATATGTTATATTCCAGCCTTCAAAGGTTTGTTTCGCATGAGCATGGTGTGAAACAGTGTGCTAGAGGGAAGACCCAGGTATTTGGGGCCTTTGGGAATTTCCTGTTGTGCCAAAGACAAGCTCTGATCTGTGTAATGACTTCGGACTTAGAAAAATGTGCACAAAGGCAAGTGGAAAACAACCCTATTCCTGAAGGTGAATTCCTCTAACAAATTTAAAAATGCTTGCTTCAAGTAATGGAGAGTGACCATTTTCAGAGCAAACTTGCAAGAAATTTGTGGAGGTAAGGGGGACCCAGCCTGGAAAACAGAGCTGCTGCTGCCCCAGCGTAGGCTGTGCTGCATTATTAGTGCATTTGTCTCAACCCATGCAAAGCCAGATCAGGCATGTAAAAATTTGCCCTCTGACACAACCATAGCACATGACAAAATCAAATCCTTGAGAACAGAACTGATCCTAAAAAAGAATTGTACTTTTAAAATTATTTCCATTTAGTTTTGTGAGGATTTTTTTTACTCAGAAGTATGACAGAAGTATGATTTGTGTTGCCACTGTGTGGCAACATGACGTTGCAGTAGGTGCTGAAGCTGTGGGGTTTTTTCTCTTATTTCTCCAGAGCTGTGTAGCTTGTGGAGCTGCAGCCTATTTCATGAGCACCTGCTGGATACAGCTGTGTTTTCAGAAGAGAACATCAGCACAAAATTCAGGAAAAGACTGGGAACTGTGCAAGTTTTGTTTCTTCAGTGTTGGAGAGTGCCGAGCATTGCTTTGAATTGGAGAGATGCAGTGTGTTTAGCTGTGTGGCTTTGGGTAAAGAGATTGAGTCTGCTGATCTAAACTGTAGTGAGAGGAAGTTCTTTATCTGAGCAGAAGAGATGTGCCTCAGAGATAAGCCCCATTCTAGCTCAGGAGTGAAATTTATCTAGCAGGATCTCAGCAGTGGCTGCAGCTCAACTGCAGAAACACTAGGCTCTGGCTGGAAGATGGGCATATTTTAAGCTGAGGAGGACCTCTGTAACTGCAGCTTGCTAAACCTCAGGTTATTTTAAGGGAATGAGTCTTCATCAAAAGGTTGGATTGGCCTCCCAACACCAGCCACTCCTTCATTCTGTGTTAATTCTTGCTTGTTCTTTGTTGTAGGCTTGCTTTTTACCTTGGGCAAGTCCTCTTTCACCCCGAGTGCTCTTCAGGACTGCAGTCTTAGAGAAAACTGCTGGACTGAGGCACAGTGCAGGGACCACTTGTCTCTACAGAGGTGCTGTTTTGGAACCAGCTGCTCTTTTGGTTTTGTTCAACCATTCCTCACATTTCTGTAATTTTAACTCCTGCTATGGTGCCTCCTTGGGAGGAGAGGGCTTCTGGCTGCAGAGGACCTGCAGCAATGCTCTCCCCTCAGGTGTGAACTTTCCAGGCTCTGTCCCACAGAAAAATGTGCGAACATAATGTCACTGTAGCTGAATCCCCCATGTTTGAGATCTGCAAGGAAGGATTTGCAGCGTGATCATGCCTCCACAGTTTTCCTCAGTGTAGATTAAACCCTTTATGATAAAAAGAGGGGATGGAAGAGGTCCTTTTTGGAGCTGTAGTCTTAAAGCCAGGAGCAAACGCCACTCATTGCAGCAGGACAGAGGTTTGTCCCCGAACCTTATCCTTTGAGCTCACTATGTGAGGTTTCTTGAAGCCTCAGATGGTCTCTTAGGAAAAAGCTTTGCCTGAAGGGCAATAGGTAGATATGACATAGCCACCAGTGCAGGCTCACCCTCAGCATGTTATTTATGGTGAATATATGTGAACACAACAAGCTGTTAACTCGTGAAGGTGGATCAGCTAGTATCCCAGGATTCTGGCTTCCAGAGACAGCTTATGTCATGGCTCATCCAGCTGCCTCCCTGAACAAGCAAGTGAGCAGAGCAGCAGCCCAAAAGCAGGCTAGACCTCAGCCTGCAATGTGAGATGTCCTGCTGCTCCCTGCCTCCCTCCCTCCCTCCCTAGATTCCTCCCTCACCCATAAGTGGATTCTGTGTTATGAAGGTGCGCATGCAGGAACATAATTCCTAGTAAATTAACCCTGGTGTGTGCTTCTTTCTTTGCTTTTTTACACATTTTGGAGTTAGGAATAATGCCCAGTTCCCATATTGCAGTTTAGGGTCATGTTTCTCAGAAACATTTAGGTATCTAAGTTACCTGCATAAAAAAAGAGATCCCAAGAAGGTATCTAATCTGGCATTTCACCATTAGCCATAGTGACACCACAGGCACCAAGTAGGATTTTTGGAAGTGAGTAACTCGTACTCTATTGATGCAAATGAGATTTCAATCCTAACATGCCAGAATCCATACCTAAAAATTGGATTAAGAACCTGATTGAAAAAAAATGGCAGAGCAAGCACAGAATTACTCTCAATTTCCAGCCAAAACAGGCCTGATCAAAAGTAAAAGTTAAGGCACGCATTTTGCTCTTTGCTTTTCACATTCCATTTTCCTTGTTTCTCCTCCCCCAAAGATAGTCCAAAATTATCTCTCTTGAGAAGTGTAATAAATGTAGCGAAAGTGGAGAAATATGAAAGCATAAATTAACTTCCACTCTTCCAAGCCACATATCAGAGTTTAAAGAGAAAAAAAAAAAAAAAAAGAAACAAAAAAAAAAAAGAAGAAACTGAAGAGTAAGGAGAACTTTCACATGAACCATTTTTTTTACCCTGGAAATGTTACTTCTGAGGAAGTGGCTCTTACCAGTGTTTTCAGTAACTTCTAGATTATTTTATGGAACGATGTGAGAAACTCACTTGTTCCCTGACACCTCCATCAAAAATAAATAATAGTTGAGATCTTTAGAATGAATTGCTAATTCCTTCATATAACAGAGAGTATCTTCACATGATTTTGCCCTCCCTGCTGATTAAGTAACAACAGAAATGCTCAATGCAATGGAAAGGTGGGTTTAAACTAAAGCTGGCGACACTTTCAGCTCGTGTTGCAACTAAATGAAGAGGAAATATTCATTCTCCATATTTCATCATTTAAAAGCATCCTGTATTTGTAAGAAGCTGTGATCAGCCAACATCCCTGCTATGGATTTGAACTTCCCAAATCTTTGGTGGCTTTTGAGTTTGGGGGGTTTTTTTTGTCTAAGCTAAGAGCTTCATGTTCTGATTTTTAATAGTGGCTTAGGGGTTTTTTGGAGGGAGATCCATCCCTTTTCATTCACAGTACTGTGCACCTCAGCATTATATGGACTGAGTTATGGAGCCTGTTTTTTCCTGCTTTGAATATGTGTTGCAATGCTCGGAAGTGGTAGCAGTGGTTGGCATTGAAGCAGAATGGTTTCATTAGCACGAAAATGGGGACTGCCAGCTGGGGAACACTGCTGTTTCTGCACCCCTCATGCTGCATCTGCCTTTCAAATATATCTTTCCAGTTCTTTCCATATGAGAATTTGTTTTCAGGGGAAAAGAAACACATGCACCTATAGAATTCACTATGAAAGATACATTTGCCTTATTGTGGGGTGAGACCCACTGCTTGGGTTTTGTGCCCAGATTTGCAAAGGGGAAACACCTACGTGACTGAGGGAAGTGTCAAACTGTCCATGATCCATCCATACCCTGAGGTCCAGCTGGCTTTTATTCACAATTCAGGCTGTGAATGTCTCTGCCTTTCCAAAGCAGAGCACTCCTCCTGGTTTTCCCAGACCAAAGCCATGAGCAAAGAGGTGAGAACATCTCTTCCACACTGATATGGTGCCTTCCTTTGGGAGTCAGGGTTCATCCTTCTTCCCCCCAGAATACAACTAATTTTTCAACTGGCACCTCCCATGGCTGGACGGTGGAGGGGAGGTGGGGAAGCCCTGATGGCGAGCGTGGTCACTGGAGCTTTGTCTGCTGCAGGTGTGGATCTACAGCAATTTATCTAGAAGTCAAATGGGAACTAGGCTTTTCTGGGGAGGTGTTGAGCTTCCTGCCCATTTGTCTGCATAATGGCAAGTAGAAGTAAGAATGAGAAATGATAATTGTGCTAGCAAAAGGCTTCAGTGGCTTTGGAGCCCAACACATGAAACATGTGAGGGAGGAATAATGGTAATGAGGCATTACCTCTGTTGTAGTATCACATTTGTTTAATCTTGCCATCACATTGCTAGTAGATCCTAGTAAAATTGGTATCCTATCATGGGCTTATTGTGGTGTTAAATGGAATTCTTTTTCTCCTTGCAAAACAGACTAGAGAAGTCTGATATTGTTTATTCTGTAATTACACATTAATGAGTCTACATTTGCTGTACAGTATAAGCATTAATAATAAGCTCTTTCCTGTGTTCAAAGAGAGAGACTGATTTATACAATGCATGATACAACCCTTGGTGTTTAGAAGACAATGCAAATATGTTTTACATTTCTAAAACTTTCTATAATTCATTTTTTTCTTTAATACTCCCTCTGAAATTTGAAATGGCAATGTATTTTCCAGATATCAGGAGCTGTTTATTCTGTACTTTTGCCTTTGCATGTTTATATGTACACACATACACATATGTACATACAAATATGCATTTTAGCACTCATAAAATTATGTGCCTGGAAAATCAAGTTCCTCTATGTTTATGTCAATGTAAAAACAGTCCACATATGCAAAAGAACATTTATCTTGAAAGCTGAGCTTTTTCTTCTTCTTAAGACCAAGCAAACATGCACTCTGCAACATAAACACGCCATAAAATTTTTTTTTTCAAACCTAAAAGAGGAAAAGGTTAGTTCCTGCTAGCTTGTCTGTATCCCTATAAGAAAGTAAACTGTAAATTCCATTTGGGAAGTGGGCAGCAGCTGAGGAAGACCCGCTGGTACCCATTGTGGCTTTTCTAGTCTGTGTAAAGCTGCTGGGCCAAGGCAGCTGTGAAGGTCATGGTACTAGAAGGCCCACAAAGGAGTTCACGAAGATAGAGAGAGATGGGGAAAGGAGGGAGAAACACACATGCCCTCAAGTCTTCCTGCTAGCATTCTTTGCCTGAAGAGGGTCTCCCGCCTGCCACTGCTGGCTCAGCAGTGAGGGCTACATGGGTCCTGAGAATTCTCCCCTGCTGCTCATAAATGAAATTCCTCCTTGCATTCAGGTATTCTGTTAACTTAATTCCTTGCAGTGTTATATAGATAAGGTCTGTAATGGAGAGACAGGGAATCATTCATTAAAAGTTTTTCTCCAGAAGATTCTTTTGCAGTGCTGTACCAAATTTAGGATTGCATAGTGAAGCTGTTTGAACAATATACTGCTCACAGAGGGAGATATGTGTGACATATTGAAATAATCTACTGGAAAATGCAGATATAATATCTTGTATCTCTTGTTTGAGATACAGCTTTCCACTAAAAGCTTATGCGTGCCTAACTTGATAAATTTCTTAGAGATGTTTCAGTAGCTAACTGAGCTAATGAGTACAAAAGCACAGTTAAAAGCACCACTCTAATAGTGGTAGTGATGGACCCCTCTGCTCTCCTGCTCCAGAAAGCAACTTGTATTCAGGGAATCTCCTTATGCACATCTCAGGGAGCTTCAGGTGAGTTCAAAATATATCTCCCCACAAAGACCAGGCTAGTTGAGCACAATGCAGTCCCCTGCTTTCCTGTGTGGGAACTCATGTTTTCTGTGCAAAGGTGGTTTTTTTCACCCTTATTTTTTGCCCTCAGTGAGACAGAGCACAAATAGTTGCCTGCTTCCTGAGAACACAGTGATCCTCACATTCTGGGCTGCAGGTTGTGTTTTTCACATTCAGGCATAGGATGGGAGTTAATCAGATAGCCATGGGCAGCTCTAGCAAATAGCACATTTGCATCAGCAGAAGCTAGTTTCAGCAGACTTGCTGGGAAGATTTGCTGCAGCATGCCACCATCCTGCACTACTGACAGGCACTGCACATTCATTTGATAAAACAGATGACAATAGAAAATGAAACTTTTAACATTCTCTTCTTCAAACCCTTGAGAAGCACCTTACCCTGCTGGTGTGAGCCTGTGATTCACATCAGATTTCCTGAGACTCCATGATGTCTTTAAGGTAAAGGGATTTGAAGCTGTGGATGAGCCGTGCTTCATTTGTCCTGGTGGCAAGGAGAGCTCTTAGAACCACTCTACTGGAAGTGACAATCCTGATGACAAACAGTTTCCAAGAGTCCAAAAACCTTCAAGCAGAATATTGCGATTACTGGGATTTGAGTGTTTTATGTGCTCAGAAATAATCAGCCATTACAATTTTGTCTTTTTGTGTTGGACAAGTAACTTGGAACTGAGACTTGACTTTCTCTCTTCTAAATGAACAAAGCATCATTCATTAGTCCCACATTTTTGTCTCTGGTTGCTGACCAGTTTACCAGGTAAAGGTTCATTTTCTGAAAACCGAGTCTGCACGCTTTCTGCAGCCTCTGACAGACCTGCCCGGCCATGACCTGGCTCAGCTTGCATAACCAATAGCCCAAACTGTATTTCTGGATGTATGTGTTTGTAGGTGCTGAAGTTAGCAGGATTTCATTTCCTTTCTTGACCTCACTATATTCCACAGTGCAGCATAGCCATGGCAGATACCAAAATCTATCTTAGCTAATAAGAAGTAGCAACTTCTGTAGAGCTGTTTTGCATTTTAATGAGGAAGGGTTTTCATGCTTTCCATTTGCCTCACACTTAGTCCCACCATGCTGTCTAGGTGTTCATATGGAATTTAGGTGCATTATGAATCCTAGGTTGGGCACTGCTGATGCACTCTCCCTGACTTGGTAGCAACAAGGAGCTGCAACTTGGTAGTTCATCAGAAGGAAGGTTTCCTAACATGTTACCACACAATAGGACACACATTTGTGTGTTTCTGTCCTGAGAATCCATCATATTTGGTGAAAATGCAATGCAATGGCTTTTCCTTTGGAATATTTGAAAAGCACTTTATGCATAAACTGGGCAGATGCTTTGAAAAAGATTCTTCCAAGTAAAAGGCACTTACACTGGCTAGGGCATGCGACTAGGAGCAGAGAGGAAGTTTGACAGAAACTTTGCCTGCTAGACACTTTCAAATATTCCATAAATGCTGAGATGGCAGGAAATGCCAACAATGATAGCCTAAATAGATCATTAACCCTTACAGGAGACCAAGTTTTGATCACCCTTTGAATGCCTGGCACCAGTTTTCACAGCACAGGTCTTGTTCTAGTTGCATATAATTGTGTGTCTTCTGTCCATTTTAGTTGTTGCTGTTGGTGTAAGACTGAGAAAGTGAGTGAATTAAACTTTGGTTTTTCTACTGCCATTATTTTCCAATTGTTTTGTTGGGACTTTTTTTGTCTCTGGTTTTATGTTGTGGCACAGGGTTCCTGAAAAAGAACCTCTGTTACTCTAAAGACTGCACAAACACAAACAGAACACCCCAAAGAGTTTACAGTCTAATTAAGGCTACATATATACATAATTGATTAAGCTTTACAAGTCCTAGCCAAGGTAAGTGTAAGGTAGAGCGGAATGAAATGTAATCAATTTTGCTGTGGAATCTAAACTATATACAGTATTCTAGAGACCAGAGGGCAAATTTGTTTTTCTAGGAGATGCAGCAAAACAGTCTTGTGAGTTCTTCCAGGGTGCAGTGGGATTGGCTTGGTTCAAAGTACTCAACTTTGTTTCAAACCAATTCTCTTTAGCTTGAAAAGCAAGATTGAAAAATATAAAGCAGGTAAAAGTAAATAAATTAAGGATTTGGTGATCGTACATGAGGGAATAAAATAAAGATTGTCAACTAATTATTAGATCACTTGGGTAATCCGGAAGCAATTAGTTTCCTGACTCCTAATTAGTCTAGATTTTAGTACAGAGGAGCAATCTACTGTATCACTTGACTTTTGGAAAAAGAGGAGAGCTGATTCTGAGCTCTGTGCCTGATTTGGAAAGGCAGAAATCCTGGCACGTACCACTGCAGTGAGTGAAATTCCAGCCTGGTGCTGGTTTGACAGAAGTGAGTGAGGCTGGTCTCAGGAGGCTGGGAAGCTGAAGATAAAGTTGGGACATAAGCCCAAATTTCAGGATATCAGATCCATAATCTTGTCCAGGCTTTTCTTTACACTGAGATGTTTCTGAAGATCTTTTGCATTTAAAATTTTTATGTATATTCTAGCAATTTGGTTTTGGAGTGAGATTTCACACCTCATAACTGAATGTGTATGAGAAGCACGACACAGCTGAACTGCAGATGACACAGTTTTCAGTTTTAGGTCATTTCCCACACCAGAGGTACAGGCCGAGCCCCTCTCTTCTCTCCTTTCTCAGATCACTGATTACTTTTGCCATGCTGGCTTCAGTGTGGAGAATAATTAAAAACTGTTTTGACTATTAAACAGCTTATGCTTTTTCTCTTGAGGTTGTTGCCTTTCGGACTTTTACATCTCTCTTGGAACAGAGTGATAGCATGGGAAAAGGTCAGCTGAGGAAAAAAAAAATTTCTTTCCTGCTTCTGTATCAGTCTGAGGAAGAAAAAGTTTACTTTTTGACCTTGAACAATCCTGGATAAGGGAGAGCTGGCTGAGGGCTCCAAGCATTTGATATCCAGTATTTTATGGGTGTAACCAAGGTTTATTAGACTGAACAATAATTCTACCTTTGTGTAATTCTCAGTGATGTAGGACGCATCACAGATTATGGGTAGCATTTTCACAAATACCTAAGTGACACAATATTTTGGAGCTCCAACTTCTGCCTCCTCCATGGTCCCTAGTCTTCTTCTATGGAATACATAAAGAGGGTGACCAGTGCATGGCCAGATTTCAGCTTTATGAGTTAGGATACTTGAGAGGCATGTACCTGAATATAAGAATCACTCTAAGCAGGAACATGGCTTTTGAATTCCCCATTAAAAAAAAAAAAGTCTTATCCCTATTTTAAAATAATTGAAAAATGTGCAGATAGGGAAGTAAGGGCACATGATGGATTAAAACCCTTTCCCATGGCCACACAGGAAGTCTGTGGCTAAGCTAGGAATTAAACCTAGATTTCCTCAGTCTGCATCCAGTGCTCTGCCCCCCTTTCAGGCTGTAAAATTTTGTTTGTTATCAAATTCTCCATAGGCTGAAGCAGTAGGACACTGAATGTGAGAATGAGAATATTAGAGGATAAGTACTATTAATAATTGGTGAGAAATTGAGAATAGTTCTGGATCAAGTATTACCTATTTCTATTGCTATTTAATGTTCTCTTTTTTCCAAGTTTACATCAGCATAAAAATCCCCTTGTGGTACTGTTCCTTAACCAAACTACTTGTGCCTTTCCTTATGGCTAGGGTTGCAGTGGAGCCCAATGCTTAGCTGTTTCCAACTGTTCTGGTTTAACAGTAAGTAACATTATGACTGGATTGGCAGAAAAATGATTCTATTTCTGCCTCTTTTGCTTTACATTTCTCATCCAAAGTCATATAGAAAAATTACATCCATTTCCTGTGGAGAACATCCATATCTAAGTTCTCTCTTACCATGCTCATTTGATTTAACAAAACATTCTTTCTTGAACAGCTGCATGACTGAATTTTATCCTTGGAAATGCTGAGCTACATCAAGAGGGGCTCCACTGAAGTGAAGTCAGACCAGGACTAGTAAAGCCAGAAGAAGGCAGGTCATGCCCCTCAAATCCGAAATAAACAGAAGTCCATCTCTGTAGTAGGTAGGATATGACAAGATAGGCAAAGCCTTCACATTCATTTATGTTCCTCTCACATAAATGTACTGGGTATTGCACAGCTTGGTCACTGCCAGCCCTACAAGAATAATGCACTGTATAAACTCTGCCCTGTAAACTAGAGGTACTGGTGCTGTACCTGTAAGGAACTGGGAGAGCAGTCAGAGCTGCAGGATGGGACATGCAGTGCAGGTCTCCAACAGTGATTCCATCTCATGGACTGCTGCCATTCACTGGAGGATACTGCTAACTCCTTCCCATGCAGGTAGGAAGACCCACATGTCCCAGATTACATTAACTTCAGCTGAAGAACTAAATACTGCTCAAGTGGCCCACAGGATATTTCCTAATTTACAGATAAATGGTAGGGAGAAGAGCTGAACCTGCTGATATTCTCTGTGCAAGAGTATTTCAAAGAAAGTGAAGCCTTACTAAAGCCCTTTCTTATCACCTCCTGACAGCCTCTTTTGTGGGGAATAGCCACAAATGGTTTTGACAGTTCTTCCAACAAGGTAGCTTTCATGCAGTGATGAACAAATGAATATACCACAGTACACCTTTGTGTAACACCCCTGTCTTCATTTACATGCAGGATTTCACCACTGTCTTCCTGAGAAACTACAAAATTCATTTAGCCACCAGATAAGACAAAAACTGGAGCTTGACTCAAAAACGATGCATAACTGTTAGTGTTGTGGTATTTATAGAGGGTCATTTCTCATGTTTTTACTTTCTACTCAGCTTTTTATCAGAAAAATTCTTGCTAAAAAGTCCCCAAGAAATGGAAGACTGTAAAAAGCTGCTATTCCCACTCTGTTCTTAAAGTAGTCCATGTTCTGTTTTGTATCTATTTTATCTGGAAATGAAGAAGAGAAAATTCTTCATGTGAATTTCAAACACTCTGCTGCAGCTAAGTTTCATTTTGAACAAGTGGGACACATGATCTCAGTGGAAGGACTTCCTAAGTTGTCTGCTCCATCTGCTGCCAGCCAGGCAGGATTGCCCAGTTAGGCAATCCCTATTCTGCTTTAGCCAATTTCCTTCTGTACTCTTCCATCACTCTGTCCCCCACAGCTGCCTTCAGCAAGAAAGACCATTGCATAATTGTGCCTTTGATATGAAGATAAGGAATGGTCTGGATTAGTTCAGGTTTGGAAGAGTCCAGCTGCACACAGAGCAGCACAGTTTGGTGCCTGTCTTAAAGTAGGTGGGGAAGGAAATAAATGTCAAGCGGATGAAAGTCAGAGAAGAATAGTAATTTGTAAGATTACTGGAGAGGCAAAAAGGGCTAAATCTCTCCATTTTTTGTTAGTTTTAATTTTTTTTTCTGCTAAGCCACTAAGTATAATTCCTGGTTTATGCTTCCCTTTCTGTCACTTCTCCATAATTCTTAGCATTTCAGTTGGGCTGCTGTCTCTTGGCTGCTTCCTCTTTTCCTGCTTTCCTATATTTCATTATTTGCCCTTCTTCCTCTTAGAGTACTTTTATAACAGAGTGAGGAGGATGTGGAAATGTTAAAATGTGATACAGAAACTGCAGTGTCACAACTGCAGCTCTTTTGTTTCACCTCCAGGAATACAAAGAAACAGATCAGAGTGGAGAGGCTGGAGTGGGTAGCTGAGTGCAGGAAGGGAGAGATTTATAGATACAGAAGAGAAACGACAAAAAGTCAGAAAGTTTCCAGCTTAATAACTTGAGATAATGGCTTTCCACATAGTTAAAGATAATCCCAAACTGAACCATCACTGTGTCCTTGAATACAAAGGAGAGACACGGGCAGTACCATTGTAGGGGCCACCTATAATATGGCTGCAACAGAGGAGACATAGCCATTATGTGGTTTTGAACTTTCCTGTAGAGATGTGAAAGCTGAGCAGAGATCTAGACCTGTGTTGTGCACAGTTCATAAAATTGTCCTTTCAAAATAATCAACAAACAAATAATAGATTCTCAAA
Source organism: Corvus kubaryi (assembly GCF_017639235.1). Lineage (NCBI taxonomy): Eukaryota > Metazoa > Chordata > Aves > Passeriformes > Corvidae > Corvus > Corvus kubaryi. The sequence goes on from NW_024582056.1 coordinate 12,372,098, forward strand.
AGAATAACTATTTTTAGGGCCCATGTCTGTATGTGAAGTAAACCTGTGGAAGACAACATGGTTGAAAATGAGACGCTGTAGCTCTCTTGAGATATTTGGCACCTGGAAAAACTCACTCCCAAGGACTTTGCTCCAGCTACTTCCTAGGGCACCCATTAATTAGAGGTGCTCTTCTCTTCTCTCTTCTCTCTTCTCTTCTCTTCTCTTCTCTTCTCTTCTCTTCTCTTCTCTTTTCTTTTCTCCTTTTTAATGTCTGTGGTCTCCCTAGAAACCTTCCAACTTGAGTGATTTAAAATTCCATCATAGCAACTGGTGTAGGAGTTGATCCAAACTTCCAGGCCATGACAGATGCTAGGGAGATAAACAACTGTGGGTAGGGAGGAAATGGGTAATACGTTAAGACTGCCCTTTGTGGAAGGAGTTAGAGGAACAGAAGGTAAAGGTTTCATGTTAAGCCAAGGGGACAAGGGGGAAGCTGTAATAGCTTCTGAGCTATGGCTGCAATTGGACTCAAGTTCCACAGTATTCTTAGTGTGGGTTTACTGTTTCTCCACTCCCCTCAGTCTCCCACCATGGGAAGCTCAGGTTGTCTTAAAAATCTGAGTATCACTTAAAGTCAAAGAGATTTAAGCTCCCAGATAATTTTGACACTTCGAAATTGCTCTCCACTGCTACATTGTTGCTTTCAGCCTGGGGTGCTACAGTGGAACAAGGATTTCATAGTCTCCATCTGCTGCAGATTGGAAAGCAATACCTGAACCACCTCTGAGATATGAAATCAGAATATGCCCATATATGTCCTTTTTGTTAACTACTGTGCTACTGATCAACTTACAGGTTATAACAGAGTTTGTGAGGAGGTAACAAATGCCTGCCTGCACATGCATGCTAAACAGAGGATACTTCTGAGATGACTAGATGCCCAAGATTCAGATATGGAGCTTGAGACAGTGGTCTAATTTCTTAGTGGATCAGCATTTTCCAGGGTGATATGTTTTCTGATAATCTAGTTTCATTAGTATCTGAATTTGGTGTGCCCCAAAACACTAGTTGCTTCGTAAAAATATTTTGTGGATAGGCAAATGTTACGGTAATTGGTAGGCATATTGAAATAAGTGAAAGAGTGTTTGAACACTAGTTAGACCACATTGGATTATTCTGTTCTGTACCTCATCCAAAAATAAAGACTCTGGTGGGATAATTTCTGTGGTCTGAGTTACATAATTTTCTGATGTTCATAATAGTCAGTTTTGGGCTCCTTGTGACAATTTAGTCGAGTGATGCTGTTGGAGACTATTCAATTTAAAACACATTATTTTGAAAGACTTGTCCCTTGAAGTTCTGCCAGCAGTGTGTTGGCTTGGATGCTTTGTTGATCTATCCAAGTTAGGAAAATGGTTGTACTTTGATGCAAGATACCGAGCATGGTAATTGTGACTGTCTGAAGATTGTGATCTTGACTGTGTTTCGAGTGAGTTTCAAATGTCAGATTACTCATTCAACAGAGACATAAAATAGTTTTAAAACACCTTTTATGCTCACCAGCCTTAGATATTGCTGAAGAATTGTTCAGAGTTTGAGGAAGTTGCACCTGAGTGGATTGACTCTCTCTTCTGGAGGCATGGTGACACCTGCACCAGAAACTCTGCTAAACTTCAACTCTGCAGCCTAGTTCCTTTCTGGTTTTGGAGACACACTTCAGGACAGGGATAGGGACTCCTAAATTTGGTAGTTTTGAATCACATCTGAGGTGTGATTGCAGATCAGAACTAGGAAGTCCAGGTAGGATGCTCTTCCTGTTGTAACATCTTTTATATATAAAATTCTTTAGTCTTAACTTCTGACATTTTTCTCCACATCTTTCTGAGAAACTGACCTTTTTTTAAAATATTCTCTCCTTCTGCTTTTGCAGAAAGCTAGTGAAATCTAGGTTTTTCTCTTAGCACTGTGCACAAAGACCCAAGAAACCAGTATTCAACTTTGCAACAGAAGAGGCATCCAATGCCAGGGATGACTTGTCATAGCACTAATATTGTTAAGGTTGGATTCTTTTCAGGAAAGGGAAGGTGTGCTTGTTTTTCCTGAGGTAAAAGCAAGAAAACAACAAGCTTAAAAAATGGTGAAGAAGTGAGGAAAGACAATAAGTTTCTTTAAAATGTGTACTAAACAGAGTTTGTAGACTTTCAGAATTATACAGATCTCTAAGTGCTCAAGAGTCTGCCAGCATCATTTGGGGTTTCTTGCCATTTCAAAACAGAGGACTGATTGCCAGAGGGGGAATACAGGTCCCTGTAGCAAAGCATTGTCTGTGATACACAGTGGGAAATAATTGATTTTGTCCTGACATTCTTCTTCTCAGGAGCTATCAGGTAGGTCCATATTCAGAGAATTCTTTGAGATTTCTGTATGTCTCAGTTTGAGACAAGTTTAGGAGGAAACGTCCTGTAATGAACATCTCCTTGTAAGAGGGCAGGTTTCAGCACTCCCCCTCCCACTGACACAAAATTAATTTCTTGGATGAAAGTGAAAAAAACTATTTATTTAACAAGTAGAGTTCCAGCAGGGCAAAGAAACAAATGAGTAATGTTAGATAATAAACCTCCTCAATGCGGAGAAAGCTGGTGGATTTAGAGTTCCCTCTGTAGATGTCTCAGTCCTTCCCAAGGCTGGAGGATGGGATGTGGTGTCCCTGCAGCTTCCCTGCTGGTCCACGGGGTCTGATGATCTGGTTCTCGGATCACAGCTAGGCCAAACAGTTCCAGAAGAAGAAGAAGAAGAAATTCCGGAGCATTTTGGTATGCAGGTATGCTGGTATGGGAAAATTTGTTGCCTTGGCTAACAGGCTGGCTAAAAGCAGGAAGGTGCTCCCTCGGCTCTGCAGCGGGGAGAACGAGGGGGAGTGTATGTGAGCCCTTGAATACCAACTGCACTGAAGAATTCGCCTGGCTTCTCTCCTCCCTCTTCTGGACCCAGCCTAAAGCTATGGGACCCATTTCTGGGCATAAAGCAGACAAAAGGGAAATACAGTATCATCATAAAATCACCCCAAGACACTGTAGAACAATTTTTGCCTCTTCCCTAGAAGATGTAGATTAGGATTTCATTTCGCTGGAATGTTGAGCACACACTAATCAAGTAAACAACAGTTCAGATAGCAAAACTTTCTCATAATATTTCTACAACCCAAAAAGAAGAGTCTTCAATTGTGTCTGGAAAAATAACTGAGCACTCAGGGTTAACAGACATAAAGCAGGCCTCGTAATTCAACATCACCTTCTTTTCACAGTTCTGAGAGAGAACATTTACTTTATCACTCATAAAGTGATGACTACATTTGATTTGCTTTAGCTTAAAATAGACTTTCAGTATCCCTGGGGTTTTTTTCCCCTGTGTCAGATGAGGGGGACACAGAAGACTCTGCTCAGCAATTTGTTTTTGGAGTAGGCAAGATAATAAAATTTTCATAGTGCATTCCCTCCCAAGTGCTGAAATGGCTGGGTTCCTCTCCATTTCTTCCTCTGACCTCTTCTCAAAAGAGGACATTGACAGTGCACAGCTTTGGCACGACACCCAAGGGCACCTCCCCAAACCTAAACACAGCTGCTTGGTCTAATTTTAGATCTTCTGACCCTTTGACAGCTATGTGGAACTATGTACATTTGCTTAAAATGTTGCTCAAGACATCATCATGGTAGCTGAATGGTCCCTGGAAAAGTCCCTGGGTCCGTTCACTGATAGCAAAGGCACAGCACATTCGTTGTTAACATGCATGGACTTTTTAACGTGGATGGACTTGCAAGGCCCTGACCCTGAGCCAGGGTAGCTCTGTGCTACTCCAGGCACAAAAGTAAGGATGTGCAAGCAGCTCACTGAGCTGGCACATGAAAAGGGGAGGGTTTGCAAAGGAGGGCTTTGAAAATGCAAATGCCCTTTGCATTCAGGGCAAGGCAAATTTAGGTTCTCTGAAGCAATACACAAAATAGTTCATGTCCCTGCCTTTCCCTGAACCACAGAACCAAGGGCACTTCATTGCTCCCAAGTGGTAGTTTTGTTCTTCAGGGCAGTGACTGTTGCCTTCAGTTGCTACCTGACCAAAACCCTCTGTGCGTGTTCTCATTTCACAGGCTTTGCTCTTGGTCAAGCAAGCTTAAAATTCCCCCTCTAACTACAGTTCACATTATTTATATGTAACTGATCACCTCGTCTGTTTTTTAATTGTGTTTCTGCACTTTTTAAGCCCTTTGCCTTGTTAAGGGATGCCCACAGTAACCTCCAGGTAAGGACAACTTCCAGCTGTGACAGCATGGCTTAATGGAAGAGCCTGGCTGTCTCTTCCATCTTTGAGGAGCTTCTGGTCTGCCTGTTGAATCTCAATATAGGTGCTCCTCTTCTCCAAAACGCTAGTCTTTGCAGGTGCATACTCCCTTCTTGTTCTCCCAGCTGCCACATGCAACTGCCTTCAGCTAGAATTTTGTTGCATTAGTTGAGGTCTGATTAACACCTGTGACTTTCACTAAAGCATGCTTTCTGGAAGGATTAGAGAAGGGAAATGCCTTATAAGTGTTAGGATATCATATATCTGAGTCTCTGCTGTTCTTGGATAACTGTTGCTGTGTGGGTAAGAGTGTAAGCCACAATGATTGTGCCTGTAGTCTTTTTGGAGAATCCAGCTCCAGAGGTTCCAGTCTCAGCACATAAGCATGTGTATTCACAGGTAAACCTGCATGAGCTGAGAATGTTTTTGTGTATGGTCATTGTTTTACCTCACTGTTGTGCCTTGTTACTTAAGGTTACTTTGCTTTTTAAAAAATTCCTGATAAATGTCCTTTTACTACTCCCTCATCCTTTAATGCCCATGTTTAAAAAATCTGGTGAAAGCAGAAGAGACAAAAAATTTGAGGATGAAAAGTGCTGTTCTTATGATCATTTGTCAGCAAATCTTTCTCCCCAGTTTGAAAGCGTTCCCAGCTTACTTCTCAAAGGAGAGAAGCGTCAATAAAGTCTGTTACCAGCAAACCTGCAGCAGTTCTCGTAGCTTCTCCATCATGCAGCCAGTAAAAGATGCAGAGCATTTCCAATATAGGAAGCATGGATTACACATGCATGTGGAACTTGAGAAACAGGTTTAGTATAGCATTTCCTGACAGTGCTCTTTCTTTTGCCTTTAAAACTTAGTTTTACTTGTAGTTCAGATGATGAACATCAAGCAGCCAGGTAGTCAACTGTCCTTTGAAAAAACAACTTGAATCCAGTACAAAATGTACCAGGAAGTGTCACAACAAAGACAAGAAATATGAACTAGACCAGCCCCTTGGTTTGGTTACAGATCATTTCCTACTGAAACTCAAATTTAGAAAGGTATATGAACGGCATGTAGCTTCAAGTGTGTATTTGAGGGCATTATTTGAATGTCTTTAACCAATGAAACTTTACTGGTCCTTTAGAAGATTCTTGTAGGTAACTAACAGGGGGCTACTGGGAGAATGCATAATGGAGCAAAAGCCACTTTTTGTACCTGGAAAGGACATACTTTGTTGGTTGTTTTGTTCACTTGTTTGAGTCTGTACGGTTTGAATTCACTGCAGCCCCTAGAAAAACATGTTGATGTGCTTTGCAATGCAGTGAAGCACAGTTCCCTGCTCCTTTCTGCTGAGGATAGGCTGTGCATGCCGCCGGGCGCTGGTGCTGGCACATGGGGTGGGCACCTCCCCCAGACAGCAGCAGGGAGAAGTAGCAGTCATGGGTGATGACATGGGTGGAGCTCCTCACACCAGTTGTCCCATAGGAGATAGCTTATCTGTGGACGCCTGTGTTTCTGGAATAGTATCCATTTGATGGAAAGCCAAAATTAGAGTAGGGAAGAAATTGGCTGCCAAGGGCTGATTGGCACTCAGAGTCAAAGGAAGCAGCATGGACCCTGCAGGGAGGATCTCCTTATCCGTCAGCACCAGCCTCTCTACCTGCAGGTGTGTCCCAGAAGTTCTTGCTGCTACTCTTCCTTCTGTTATTTTTGTTTCCCTTAAAAAATGCCCTCTAACTTTCAGCATTCTACACACAGAGACACCACAAGCACTTGATTAACTGGAAATGCAGTGCTATATGTAGAAAGGAGAAAGCAAAAAAATTTTAAGAGCACTTGGGTGCATCTGCTTTTTCTGTAGCTAAATAACCAGTTCGTTTGGTCAGCCCCATCTGTGTTCTGTTGTGTCATCTAAATTATACTGAAGAAGGGCTCAAGGCATTGCATAGTTAATTATGGTTCCTCTGCCCAGACCTTTTGTTGTCATTTTTCACACCCACACAATTCTTCTTGTCACTTCAGAAGCTCATAAGGGAAAGATACTATTAATGGAAACATAATTTAAGTTGAAGAATTGGTCTTTGTTGCCAAGTCTGGCTGGTGAATAATGACTCCTTAACTATTCTGTGGACAAACAACTTTCATTTCGGGGGATGGCATCCTCCACCTGCAGTGTTCTTGTGGGGTGAGAACAGAGCTGATGACACAGTAAATGACCATGATGTAAAAAGGAAAAGGGGGAAGGATTTCAGTTCATAGCCAAGTGCTAAAATTTTGGTATGCTGTAACAAAACAGAGTAGCTGTTAATCACGTCTTCTATCAGAAATAACGGGTGGGATTGCTGACAATATTCTGTTTTCTGAGTACTTATGTAAATAAGAAGAGATCCTGTCTGCATTTGTTGACACATGTTGGCATGCTATTTTGGTCTGATAAGTGGGGTTTTTTCCATCTTAGTCTGCCTTTTTAGCAACATTTTCTATCATTTGTTAGAGCGGATGGTGTTAAAGTTTTTTTTCTCACCGTTGCAGTGATAATGTACTGTTCAAATCAGTCAGGTATGTTTGTTGGTTGAATAGTTATGGTGTCTTCATGAGAACTCTTGTATTTTAAAACTACCCTTTAAACATCAACTAATATCAACAAAATACTTCTGACTTGTCTTGGAATAACAAGTGGGCCATGAAAACAAAAAATTACATGCACCCAAACTGTTTGCAGCAATTTGAAGAGAGTTGAAGAGTTCGAGCAGAGAGTTCTCTGCTCTTGGCTACAAAGCACGAGCAAGACATTGCATGAAAACAAAATCAAATTATTGGGGTTATTTTCAAAGAAAGTCTGGAGGATAACTATACTTAAAGGTATATGCCACAAGGATACAGTTTAGTACTTACTGGGATGAAAGGTAAAATCCCATTAAAAATCAAAGGGAGTAAGGGAACTCTATTGTTTAAATGCCTCAGAAGCTTCAGTGTGATTGGTCTTTCTCTGTTACTATCTAAATACCTTTGGTAACCAGGTCTTATGCTTTTTGGTTCTTTAAAAATCCCACTGGAGAAGAATATTACATGGGAGGTGAATGCCCCCTTCCAAATGGAATTATGGCCCAGGTGCTTAGACCTGTGCCATTGCCAAAGTCTCACAAAACTGAAAGGATTTTACAGCTGGGAGGGAGTCCCATAGCTAAAAGAGAAGGTAAATTGGCAATGGATCAAAAACAAATTACTAATTGTTCACATGCATCTTTTTTCCAGCTGCCTATTTCTCTGTCCTTCGAAAGCCACACTCTACGTCCAGTTTCACAGGAGGTCTGTTTTGTTTCTCCTTTCTGCACACTATCAACTCTTTCACTCATTGCAAAATGCCTCCCTTCCATCTCCATGTTGCTCAGCTCTTTCCAGGGAAGTGTGATGCTGTCTCCTCTCATACCATCCTGCTTTCCTGACTGCCCTGGCCCAAGTCTGATGCAGAGCCAGCAATGCTGCTCTTCAGTGATAAATTATATCATCACCTCTCTCCCTTTTGACATATCAATTTATTTTTTTTCCTAAAACTTACCTAAATCACCTTTAGCCATAGACTACTGAGAAGATGCTTTAACATTAATTCCAAATGCTCTTCAGAAAACCCCAAATTCCCAGTAAACATCAGAGAGCACAAGGGACCCAGCTAGTGCTCTGGTTTTGGGTAATTTTTACACACTCTGGATAGGTAAAAAAGGAATGGGGTAAAGCTGTCAGTTCAGTGACAACAAAGCACTCTGCACCACTTCCACAGTGGAAAGGGGTTCGTATTAAATTTCCTTGGATTGTAATAATGTGTACAAAGAGAATAAAATCCAGAGCCTTTTAGGTCACCTTCAACCAAATTGAAGTAAATTAATTAATGAGTAATTTCTTAATGGTGTTAGAAGAGCCAACACGCAATTATTACCATGACTTACTGTAGAGCTAATTAATGTCTGGACATGTGTGTACATAGACATGGATGTGCACAGAAATTATTTCTACAAAGATCATATCAGGTAACTGTTTCAGAAAACTCTAAAAATGCTGAGTATATTCTTAATCACTGCATATGAAAAATATGGTTTAGAGGTATTTTTCACATTTTTGTTGCTCCATAAGTGATTTCTCCACTACAGCAAGGGAGGGACAGGAATCACTCTCACAAAAAAAGCAGAAAACATTGATGGTTTTTATTTCCAGTATAAGTCCCAAGGGAAAAAAAAAAATACCCTTCTTTCCCTATTATTCAGATTTAACAAAAGTCCTCAGATTTCCACTGGAGTGATTCCTCTCTCCTCTTGTGTCTCCTGCATCAGTGGGGCTCTTTTCACTAGTTCTCATTTAGCAGACAGATTTGCAAGAACTACTAAGTTTGAACAGGGAGAGATTTTGTTTGTTAACTAGACCAAAAAATTTCTGTGAGGACCATGGGTAAGTCAGGTGCCCTCACTGTCCATCAGCTCTCACTGGCAAAGTGAATTCTGCACCTGAACTGAGCCGCTGCCATGAGCTGCACTGCCGAATGGATGCACATCCTGCATACTCAGCCTGGTCTGCATCGGGATGTTCATTGAGCAGTACAGTTGCAGAGGTGCAGGGCATAGCTGTGGAGAGCTTTAGTGAAGATTGACTGGACCAATATCCCTGTCATTGCTTATGCCAAGCAATGAACTCCCGCATTACCTGTATCAGTGTGCCAAAGGCATGGTAATTTGTATGTGGCTACTCATAATATGTAGGGTGTAGTATATTTGTTCAACTGGGTTTTTGTAAATACATTGTGAGGACAAGTCTTAAAAATGCAAACAAAAAATATTCCAATATACACAACAATAAATATATGCATATAAAACTGAACTCCCTCTTCTTCCATTGCATAAGACCAGCAGGCATGAGAAGAAAACAATGCAATTTCACTTTTTATAACTGCAGAGATTAGAAACAAGGATGTGTAAGGAAGATATCTCTGTCACGGAAAGAGGACATATTGGCAAAAAATAAATTCTGAGGAAGCTGCACTGTAGGGGCCTGCATTGACCCTTTTGAGACACATTAATGAAAGTTCCTCTTGACTTCAGCAGGAATTAATGTGCAAGCAAGGGGAATACCCAAGAGCACATTATGCTTCTAGAAAACATGATAAAACTTGTTGGCTGCTTTGGAGGAAAAGGGCGTTTTCACAAATGGGAATTGTTCTAGACAGGTCAGGATTCCCCTGCCAGATGTCCTTCTGTTGTTCCTCCTTCATCCTAAACTGCTTATGTTGCTTCTGTGATGATAGTTTTGTCTTTCTCCTAGGTATTTATCTTATAGCAATAGTGCCATCTTCTTTTACATTTACTGCTAGCAGTACCACAAACCAGCATCCTGTTTGCCTTCTTTATTGCAGCTGCATACGGGGCGGAAGGCTTTAGGGACTTTCATGCAATAATTCCCAAATCTTTTTCCAGTAAGTATACTGAAACTCAGTTCACTACAGAGCATTTCCATCTAGTTCCTACTTTTATGATTTTTGTTTGTGTCATTTCACTTCTGAGTAATGTATGTTTGTCTGCATGCACTTAAGTAGTCTGATCTTTTTGCTTTGTTCACATGTATTTTGTTTTAACTTAACAGAAAATCTGCTTCAAAAGCCACCTTCTCCAAATCCCTGGCAGGCAAGGAGCCTATAATTGTTTAGTATAAACATGTATTTATTATTCTTATAACTGAAAGGAAAAAAAATTACATGTAAATTGTGGAAGATCTTGTCATATACTCAGGCCAAATACTTCTGTTGCTTCCATTTGCCATGATGAAAACAATAGTATGGGGTTGTAGTCCACTAAATTTGCAGAATCACTTCTGTTTAACCAGTCATACCATCTTTCTATGTCATTGTTTGGTCATTGATTTTTCTGCCATATCACTAAATTATTCTCCTTTTTAGAACATACACTTTCAAGGAAAACTGCTATTTATGATATGCATTTATTGTGGTTTGTGTATGATTTCTATTAAAAATGCAATACTTGAAAAATCATTAAAATACCTAGATTGGTAGACTTTTTAAAAGGTGTCCAGTCAAGCAGTATTCATAAGTGTGAACACCTTTAGGCATCTGTTTCCCAGCAGGATTTTGAGTCAGGTACTCTAGTCAGTTACATCCATGCAGTCCTCCTGGGACTCTTGTGAGGTTGCAGGATGTATCAGAGAAGAGCTTGTCAGTCCTCTCCATTTCAAGGGAGTACCAAGGTCTTTCAGCCTCTTGAGGTAATTATAGCCAATAGCTTATTATTATCACACTGCTACACTATCACTTTTGAATCAGGTTACCATGAAAGAGAAGGGAAAGACCTGGACTTCATTGGATGAAACAGATCCCTCATATTCTTAGCTACCCACTAAAGTAAATTCTTTCTTTTTTTGGGGTGGGGTGGGATGAAGGTAGAGGGGTTTTTACTGTATGGAAAGTAAGATTTTGGGCAATGAAATAGGTTTTTTTCAGCCTAATGAAGAAGTACTTTTTGCCAAAAATCACCAGATAAGAAAATAGGGAAATAACAGAAAATATTACTTTTTTCTTCATAAAACACCATGCAATCCTGTGGAGAGAAGAGGAATACTGGCATAAACTGGTCTGAATCTTGGCCCTTTCCTTAATGTTAAAGTTGGCTGTGTTCATATCAGATCAAATTTACTAGCCTCTATGTTATCACATGTTGTGAGGCTATGGCAAATTTACACCTAAGTTCTTCTGGCTGTAAGCAATTGATGCCTATGGGATTACAACAAAAATGATTTATCCAAAAGAGTCATAACACTTTTCCCAGCCACCTTTTTTATTTGACTGGTTTTTAATCATAGCTCCTGACTCTAGGAATCTTCTCCTGTTATTCATCAATGCTAATCCTGCTGTCCTAGATACACAACTATCACTCCTATAATTTCCTTAAATTTTTCCTTCCATCCTTCCCTACTCTTCTTTCTTTATCAGTGTTTGTACTCTTTGCTTTCCCACTGTTGTTGCTTACCCCATAGAACTGCAAACCAAGACTTTGGATTCAGTACAACCCTTGGAATCTTCCTGCCAAGTGGAGAGTGTTGCATTTTCTGTTCATTTTTATCCATCGAGTTACTTACTTTCATGATTGTTTTGGACAAATCCCTATGAAGTGGATTCATTTTAAATTTCATTCCAATTAGCCTGATTGTCAAAATCAAAGCTATAAACACAAAAATCTCAAAGCAACCTAGAAACAGACCTGTAATATTGTTTGGTTCCCAGCTCCCTGGATGCCTTGTATTTGTTTTACTGATATTCACTGTTCACTGCTTGATGTGTTACAAACTCATCTCATTGCCCATAGAATTGTAGTCGAGTTCATAGCATTTGTTATTTAGTGATACTGTACCTGCTGTTTAGAAGTTAACTCCGTTCATGTGATTGTTTCTTTGCCACATTATTTGTTCTGTAACCAAACTGAGTGGCATCCTGTATTGTTTTTTTTCAGCTGGTAATATTAAAATAGAGACTCAGAGTGATGAAGAGAATGGGCGTGCCTGTGAAATGAATGGGGAAGAATGTGCAGAGGATTTACGAATGCTTGATGCTGCAGGAGAGAAAATGAATGGCTCACACAATGGCCCAGGCAGCAAGGCTTTGTCAGGAGTTGGAGGCATTCGACTTCCTAACGGAAAGCTAAAATGTGATATCTGTGGGATAATTTGCATCGGTCCCAATGTGCTCATGGTTCACAAACGAAGCCACACTGGTAAGGCCTGCCATAGTTTTTCCTGTAGTTGACAAGAACTGGCCACATATTAGTAACTAAGACTTATTTTCTGTATCATGCACATATTGCCTCTTGTAAGGTAAGGCAGCGTTGGTGAGCCTTCAGAACTCAGTTATTTTGGGACATTCTTTTGGCCTGCACAGGAACTGAGACTTCTTCATGGAAGTCCATCTATGGGGCTAGAAATTGTGCTGTTTGTTTGGTTTGAAACAAAAAAGTTTGTAAAATCAAATTTAAAAGAAAAGTAAAGAAGTCTTGTTTAATATCTAAGAAATGTCTAAGAACTGCTGAAAAACCCATTTGCAGCTAACTCTGAAATTAACCCAGTTGTAATGTTTCCAACAAAAGAGCAAAGCTCGTTATGGATCAGTGATTATGAAAGTGATTGGCAAAATACATAGTAAGAGAACTGTATTGATAGACTTAGTCAAAAAAGACTTACATTTCATGTCCAGTGTTTCATGAAGTAAAAACAAGTATTGTCACTGGCCAAATGTGCAATAAAGTGTTTCCACTGGGACACTAAAAGGGACATGTAAAAATTTTGTGTTCCATAAGGATGGCTTTTCATTATACAGTGCTGGGAATATTCTTGCCTCAATTTTATAATTCTGAATAGTCTCAAAGAGGGCCAAAAATGAAGAGACTGAAACAAAAGAAGAAGTAAAGAGTGAGTCTCACCTTGACTGATATAAGATGTCTAAAAATTAGGCTTCCAATCTAAACTTTAATGTCATTCATAGTTAAAAGAGAAGAACTGAACTGTACTGCTGTTTCACAGAAGTTGCTTTGAAAATAAATTGGGGATTTGGCATTTTTGCATGAATATTCCAATGAGAGGGAATTTTAAAATATTTTTAAGGTAAGAATGATCTGTCTTATAGTTACATTCAACTGAAATAGTTGTGCCAATAAACACATAGACACTTTCTTCCTCCATGTCCTCACAGTCTTGCTTAAATAACTTTCCCACAATTACTAAGTAGTGAGATTAACAAAGTGCTTTCAGGGTTTAATGGAGAGGATCCACGAAAAGCCCTGTATTCCATTTCCCTCAGTGTCGCTGTCTGTCACAGTAACTGTGTCTGTTTAAGCTGTGGAAGCGTTCGATCTGTTAGTGTAACATGGGTTACCCAGGTTTAGAAACAATGCTGTTACACTGCCTGCTTCAAAGTACTCTTCAATTCCATGTGATAAATCCCTCTGTCAGGGAAGAGCAGACAATTATTGGAAAAGCCACAACTAGTACTCAGAAGAGAGGCCATAGCCTACTTCCTAGATAAAACAAAGTGGTTGTTGATCCTTTCCTTTCCTTTCCTTTCCTTTCCTTTCCTTTCCTTTCCTTTCCTTTCCTTTCCTTTCCTTTCCTTTCCTTTCCTTTCCTTTCCTTTCCTTTCCTTTCCTTTCCTTTCCTTTCCTTTCCTTTCCTTTCCTTTCCTTTCCTTTCC